>NC_056732.1:1236750795-1236783295 GCF_019279795.1 Protopterus annectens | reverse complement strand
AAATACTTCTTGAACTTTATGGTTGTAATTCAAAAGTTCTAGGAAAGTATTTGGCTGCAATAATTGCAAGTCACTTTAGATTTTGGTTATATAAGGCACATACAATAAGGAATTTTCACATACATTTCCTGGTTTTATGCTCGTAGGGTTCAAAGATGATGAATAAAAGACTTGTTTCAGTAAAGAATTTTTTTTTTATTACCTTTCATTGTTTTTGGAATTTGCAGTTGACAGATCTTGTTGGACAGTATTATTGACAGAATTTCCTGTTTGTCTTCCTTATGCATACTTGTATTTTGCTTTGTTTACCATTTTTTCTGTGTTCTTTCAGCATCATCATTTCCAAAAGTGATATGGAGGTGTACATCTAACAGCATTGAAACACAGCCTGGGTAAAGAGAATTTTACTTTTTTAAAGTGACATTTCTACAATTTTGATTATGAATACTGTGACTTAAATGTTCTACTTGTACTTACTTATTGCATTTGTTGAACATGAAACCTGACTGGGTACAAGACCCCTTTGTAGCCAGAGGCCAGGGTAGAAAACCTCTGAATAATCCATTATAATTTATGAAATCGTACACAGTAGAGAAAAAGCCATGTTCTACCATTTAACATCTATATACAGTAACATGGAAAAGACATGTTGTACAGTTTAAGAACAGATGCAGTTTAACATCTGTAAAAATAACATCCTGTTGGTTTGACCAGTAAGATTTTGTACATATTAACATAAGCAAATATAACTCCTCCTGCTATTCAAATACAACTCACACTGCCATCACTGGAGAACAAGTCCTTAACACTCTATCTAAGACCAAGAACACTGCATCAGTGGGCCCAGGCAGTATCTCAGGATGTATTCTAAATAGCATGAAATATAACCTGTTAAGCCTTCTGGAATTTCTGTTTAACTATAGTCTCCAAACAGGACTCCTGAATGAAGAACAGCATCCGTCATCTCTCTGCACAAAGGTAGGCCATCTATAGATCCTGGAAACTACAGGCCCATAAGTCTCACTAGTCTCGTAAGTAAAGCCATGAAAAAAATTATCATGGAAAATGATCCATAATGATACATGAAATCTGCAGGCACTGGACTCAATCCAGTATGGTTTCATCAAGGGCAGGTCATGCCTGCTCAACCTGGTTGACTTTTTTCAGAAGATCATCAAAGCAATGAATGAGGGCAAAATAATTCACACTGCCTACCTAGACCTGGTCAAGGAATTTGACACAATACCCCACTCAGGCATTGTTGACAAACTCAAGAGGTTGGGTACAAACTCTTAAGTCACCCATTGGATAGCCAGCTGGCTGACAGATAGGACCCAAGAAGATAGAATTGGGAAGTTTACCTGTACAAAGAGGCTAGTCAAACGTGGAGTCCCTCAAGGATCCATCCAGGGACTGCTCCTTTTTGGCATTTAATTCTCTGAAGTTAAGGCCAATGTCAATGGTCTCTGGCTGGCTAAATTTGCAGATGACTAATTTCAGAGCCATGGACTAAAACTAAATGGCAAGAAATGCATAATAGTATCCTTTTAGGAAGTCATCCACCCCAGGTAAGTATCATATTAACAACCCACCCCTAAGAGTTGACCCAGTAGTCAGGGACTTAGGCAGACAGATAGTAATCAAGCCTTTGACCATCATTTGTCTATAGTAGTGAGAAAATCATTCTGTGTTGTGCAACTTATAAACAAAAGGTATGTCGTCCAGGTCCAAGGAAGTCATTATTCCACTGTATTTGGCATTCTTCATACCTGTCATTGAGTACAGTTCCCCCATTGGTATCTATATCCAGCAATGGGGATGTCCACAGAGGTTTCCCCCTAAAAGAATACAGGTTGTAAGTAACATATCCTATGCAGACCACCTCAAGGCCCTGTCACTGTATTCTGTCTCCTACAGGCTGTTGAGGGGAGAGCTATGACTGGAATACAAGGCATTGTCAGACCCCACTCTGATGGACCTCCTGTATATCCACAAAACAAACAGAAACACAATTACCTCTTGTAAAGACAAATCTTGCCTGTGATATAAATAGGACCTGCTGTCTCTGGAACAGGCTGCCCATTCATGTGAAGCAGAGTTCCTTCCTAACCCAGTTTAAGCATAACTTGGGACAGTTGGATGGGGAACAGGAAGTTCTTCCCTGGTTTGGCATCTTCCTGTCTAATTGACATGGGCAGCCTGTAAACGGTTCATCTCCCAGACCTCTGCCTGTAAATGTTTTATCTTCCAAGGCCCTGCTTATACTTATCAAGGGTACCAGAACTTGTCAGAGATTTGGGATGCATGGCTAGGCTTAAAAAGGCTTTTGTGGTCATTAGATTAGGAAACACCAATGAACCTATAAGCAAGATGTGACACAGTTAGATCGGATTGTTTAAGAACAGTAAGAAATAAGTAGCATCAGTTGGACCATCAATCAGATAGTCTAAAAGCAGAGTTATGTTACAGAACTTAGTAGAACATGTGTTAGAGAAACAGGAAATGAGGGTGAGGACAGTGGAGTTTTATGGATATTGAAGGGAAGTGTATGCTGGGGAAAGAAATGGTGAGCGGAAGTGAATGTAGAGAGAAGGTGCTAAGGAAGGGAATAGTAGACGAGAGAAGTGGAGGGAAGATATTAGTAAGTTAAAAGGATGAGAGAAGATGGGTGTGATAATACGATTAATTATGGTATTTATCCAGGATAGTGCATGGACAGAGCCAGCGATTGAGTAGGTGAGACTTTAGCTGGTTTTTAAAAGGTTTGTGTGCTGTTCTAAAGAAAGAGAAGTATGGAATTCCAGGTTCTGGTGGTGTGGTTTGAGAAAGGCTGTCTCTTACTGCAGTTTTGGATTTATTAACGAGAAGGAGCAGCGGGGTCTATTAAGTTTTTGTCTTTGGATTCGGGTTGAGAGAGATGGACAGTTTCTGGGTTTGTAAAACAATTATGAATAGTAACAAATAAGGATAGAAATTGGGTAATTCATGCCAGTTCAGTTCCTTGAGTGATGAGCATTGGTGGGTTCTGTATTAGTGTTTTGCTGCAACTTTTGCTACTTTGTGGAAGCATTGTTCAAGCTTTTATTAATTGAGAAACTTGTAAGTTAGTGAAATTTGGGGCAGAGTAGAGGAAGGTCAGAAGTGTTATGGAAGCTAGATGGTTTCTGGTTTGGTTGGTGAAAAATTAACTCTGTATAGGGAGCCCCATTTCTGGTGAATTTTCTTTACAATGTGTTGGATATGGTAGCCAAGTGTTAGGCTGTCATCCATGTAGATGCCTAGCAATTTAATATGTGAAATAATTTCAGTTTTGGTAGTGGTTGATGAGACAATGACAAAGGAGAGATTCTGAGCTGAGAGGTGTCTTGGGGAGAACAACTTTACTTTCTTGGGGGGAATAAGACTGATTTAAGAGGCATCTGAGACATTATTGATGAAGTTGTTGAATTGTATTGGGCTAAGGATGGAAACATGAAGAATGTCTGTGAAAACTGGGAGAAAAGGAGGGAATTCTCTTGTGCCATTTTATGTTGTAGGATATATTAGCAAGATAGTTGTGAAAACCAGTCGGTAGAGGATTAATCAAATCCTAGGTTGAAGAGGATGTAATAGGCTTTGGAGAGATCAGGAAAGAGAGCTGATACTAACCTGTCTTCCTTTCTGAGAGCATTAACTGTGTTAGCAAAGTGGTCTTTTATTACACTTACTGCTACTGTTCCGAAATAGTTTTTCTATTTGTTTATCCCGGTGGGGAACTAGGGCATTGATGTTTTCCATTCCTGGCAAAGGGCACTGTTACAAAACATCACATAAGATATATATGTAATATACATTACACTTGCTTGATGGCAGAAGGAGTTCATAACCATACATAGTCTGCATTTTAAGTACATTTACCATTACATTATCCTTCCATCCCTGCTTTCCTCGTTGCTTCATGCTCATTTGAATGTCTCTGGATTCTGTCTCCACCATCCATTTGTCAGAACAAGTAGAGAGGAATGGAATATTTATTTTGTCATGTATGCATGTAGTCTGTAGGTGGAAAATAAATTTCCTGTTTTCAAACCTGTTGTTCAGGGTTCAAATTAAGCTATGAAATAAAACAGCTAGCAATGAAATGTATTTAGTATTTCTCACAATGGTACATGTGCTTGATTTGTTTTTGTGGAACAATAGTTGATTTTTTTGTTATTTCTAGCTAATTTTGCATTTCATCTAATATCCACTGGTAGTTTCCTATAAGAGGCTGTGATTTTTTTTTTATCAGATGAGATCTGATTGGTTAATTATACTATAAAATGAACACAGTGCTATGTTGTAACAAACTCTAAAGTCCTGATAAATATGGACGAAAGCACTTACTTTATTCAAAGTCAAAACAATCCAAAAAACTATGTGTTTTATTTGAGGAGCCATTTTTATTCATAGGCTCATAGGTGCGTACTAGGCTAATGGCCCTGGAGCCTTTGCAAGCCTAGCCCATAGGATTACCCTGGCATCATGCCACTTAACCTTACCTTAGTTCCCAGTGCCTCTGTCAATTAGAGCCATTGGAGTTATCCCTGGGGTGAATTTTCTATTTCCCATTCACTCATCAAGATTTCTCTAGAAGAGGGCCAGTGAGGTGCTCTGCTTGACATGTATGAGAAGTCTATTCCATAGTATGGGCAGTCTCTGGGTTATGAACCTGTCCCCCCCCCCCAGCATGTTCTGTTGATTGTGGTAATGAGGTTGAGGTCCCTGGAGCATGTGGTGCAGAGGGATTGGGATTTCTTTAGATGTAGCATTTCTAACAGAGCAGAGTCAGATATCGCTTTGTAAGTCAAGCAGAGATTGCCTGTAAGTAGGCGATATGAGACCGAGAATAATTTTTTTGAGTTCGTCTATATAGGACAAATGTTTAAGACCTAGGATCCTCTTTGTGAGGTACTTTTGCGGCCTCTCCAGTTGTTGCAGGTGTTTAGTGAGGTACATGCCAAATGTCCCATTTGGCGTGTACCTCTCCAGTTGTTGCAGGTGTTTAGTGAGGTATACGCCAAATGGGATATTGTACTCAATGATTGGCCTAATGAGGGAGGAGTAGAGGGAAACAATGACCTGTTTCTGCCTGGATGCAAAACCCTTAGTAATGAGATCACATAGAAGGACTGTCTGACCACAGGGGCAATGTACTGGTCAAAAGCGAGGTTGCTGTCAGCCTGCGTTCTCAGATCTCTTATAATGCCTTCTGTGTTCAGTGGACTACCATCGATGTGGTAACTCATGGGAACCAGGTTTTTCCCAAAGGGGATGACGACACATTCAGCACTTATTTATTTTGTTGGTCAATGAGATCTTATTTTAGTAATTTTTATCTGACTTACAGAAGAAGCGGAGGTTGCTGTTAGTGTGATCAGAAGTTTAGTGTCCTGGCTGTTTTTTTATTGGTTACTAGTGCCTGGAGTTGTTTGCATTGTTGGTACTCTGGACAGTTCTTTTCATTTTCATGCTGATGTAGTGGCTGTGACCAGACATGTCTCTGCCCTAAGGGCAAAGGCTAATATGTACATAAATGTTTTAGAGATGAAGCTTCTTCTTGTCATACTGTAAGCGTTTCAGGATTCCCAGCCCTGAGTCATCTAGCCATTGACATCAGCAGTATGGCAGTGGACAGGTGTATAAGTATGCATGGGGGGGGGGGGGTTACTCACTCCTACTTTCTGTGTTAAACAGCAGTGAGGGTATGAGAATGAGCTGTGTCAAGAAGACACTTATTTCCAATCATATTCATAGTGAAGTAAGTTCTGTGGTTCACAGGTTCTGCCATTGCTTGCTGATGCCTCTGGAGGGAGTCCTTCATTCCTTCCGTAGCACAAAAGCTGTTCCACTACTGGTGGGAAACCTTGCTGCATCCTATTTAGATCCAAGACCAGCATCAAAATGCAGCTGTTTCTTTTGTCTGATCCCCTCCTAGGGGTGGGGGAGATGTCCCAGGGATGCTGTTATCTGGAACTGCCCCCCCCCCCCCAGTGTACCCTTATCCTAAACTTTAATTTAGTCCTTGACAAGTGTGTTTCCCTTTGTTTATTCTTCAACTTCCTTTTGCCTCACCTCTCCATTCCCTTTATCTGACTGCATAGTTTCTGCAGTTAAGTAAAATTCAGAGATTGTTCGTACGCACCAAGGTAATCCAGATACTCAACTTTGCATAGAGACCTAATAGTGCAAAAACAAACAAGATCTAGTTGCTGTGTTTTTTTGTACAAGCTACAGTAAAAAAGATTGAATCCCTTGACGCCTTCATTTTCTGCAATGCTAGACTGTCTTTCTGAGAATTTCAAGATAGAATTTTGTCATTTTTAATTTTGGTAGCAATTCTGATTCTTTGTTATTACCATTTCTAAAAGAATGTGTAGCTGTTTTAGGGAGGTACTTTTCTTGATTAGACCTCATATGAGTGTCCTATCCCACTTTAGGATTTATACTTATGAGCAATTGACTACCTCGATTGAACCAGTTACTACTTCAAGTCTTTCTTTAGTGGCCATTACTTTGCTATAAGAATTTGTGAATCACAAGCTGTCTGTAATTCAGCATAGTTAATATTTTACAAGGATCATGTGTTGCTGCAGACTAATCCATCTTTTACTCATTGGGTAACCAAATGGGAATGCATCTGTTAGCTTTTCTGAATTATTTTAGTTATTCTGATGTAGGTGATTATTTTCTGCACTGTAGGGATGTCGACTCACAGCTCTGTGTGTACAGAGCAAAGTCTTTAAGAAAAGATTCACAGTTGTTTGTATATTTTTCTGAGGAAGAAATTGGGATTCAAAGTTATCAAAATGACTTTATCAATGTTATCGACTGATTTGTATTAAATTTAGTTAAAAAAATACAGTAACATTTAAAGCTACTGCCCTGGAGGAATGAATAATCTGCAGCATTTTTAAAAATGCTTCTGTAGATGGATTTGTACAGCAGCTATGCAGGCTTCTGTTAATACAGTTACAAGACTCTATCAGCTGGATGCTATCTTAAGATCTGGGTCTTCATTAGAAGTATGTTGCCATGAAAGTGACTAGGCTAGAGGATAGGCTTGGGATTCCGTCCTTGCTGTTGTGGATGGACTGTACTTAATAGGTAAGAAGAAAGTTTTATGCACTTACCATAACACTGGGTATAGATGAGCAGGTCATCTTGGTCAACATACCTACCCTCTTTCCCAAGTTGTTTTACTGACATGATCTAGGGGTCTGTTGTCTTTTTTTAATTTTATGCCTTGCCTTAGTGTGGTATGATTGAGATCTGAAGAGGAAACTGTTTTTCACTGAGTAATGGGTAGAAGGGGAGAGGCTTTTAGCCTGTAAGAGTTTCAGCTGTGCAGCGGTGCAATGTAATCATTCTGACTGGTTGTGTATATGATTTATGTACATTTTTATCATTATTATGACTACATTGTGACTGCAGATGGGCCACTTGATCGACTCTGCCTACAGTGTCCCCTTTTCAGCCACTGCACAGTTGCAACAACAAAGTTCAGATAATTGAAGAAGTATTTTAAACAGCATTATAAATAAACTAAAATAAATAATTGTTCACACTGACTTCTCAAAATCATTAAACCAATGTAAAAAAATTACTAAAAACCACCTTGGTAGCTGAAGATAATCAACTTCACTGAGCTCTTCTTCAAAAACACTCAGCAAAAGTCAAAAGCACTCAGTAAGTTTTATTATTTTGAAAAGCACTGATGTTAATCTTCAGCTACCAAGATTTTTAGTCATTTTGAGCCTTGTAAATTAAAATATTGCAAACTAAAGTTGAACATTCAAAAGTAATGAATTTATTATTGTAAGTACAGCAATTTACATTGTCTTAACATCCTGCCTAGACTAAGAGCATTGAATTAGCTCAACTAAAAATCAAGAGTATTAAGCATACACATTTCCACGGTGGTGCAGCGGTAGCATTGTTGCCTCACAGCAAGAGGTTCTCCCGTTCAGTTCTCACATGGAGTGCAAGGAGTGCCTTCTGTGTGGAGTCTGCATGTCCTCCCCGCGGTTGGGTGGGCATATGAAAGACATGCGTAAATGGGTGTACCTTTGTTGAAGGTTGAACATCGAGCTGGCACTTTGGCGTTTGTGGAAATCTACTGCCAGTCATTAGCGGACCGGAGTTCCGCTCTGGCGACCCCTAACCGGGAAAAGCCGAAAGACAACAACAACATTAAGCATACACATACATGCAGCACACACACACACACACACACACACACACACTGGCGGGGAATCGAGGTTTAGAGAAGTAATGGTCGGAAAAGTGTTTTGCAGGTAGGAAACCTGAGGAAAAGTAAATAACTTTATTCTTAATTACTCTTCATCGTTTGGTTAATGGTTTTATGTTCGCATCAGTCCACCATCCAGTCAGTAAATAAGAATAAAAATGCACCAAGGTCCTTGACTGGGTTGATAAAGCAGACGGTTGGACAAAGATAGTAATTGCTTACCACATTTGTAACATTGAAAAATAAGGGAAGTGCTTTATCTTGCTTGCTGTCCAAACATTTTTATTATGTTCTATGTACCATTAAGCAGGTCTGGCATCCTTTTTGCAAAAAGTATTGGCACAGTAATACAGAGTATAATCATTAAGGGATCTAATGGGCAAAACAAGTGAAAACCTGATTTTTTGGTGGGTGAGGGCTGGAGGAACATGCTTATGTCCATTAATATTTTTCAGTTATTAGCTGTGACAGTAAGGTGTTGGACCTTTTATATTTGTATATTTAATTTTATTCCTTAACAAGAACATCATTGCACTACACTTGATGCATATTTATGTTGGTGCAAGAAGCTTTTATTAGTCCATCTTTCGTATAAGGTTTGCTAATCAATTGGAAATTGCATACCCACTCCCAAGAGTTTCCCTTTCTGCCACTAAGCTGGCCTACAGGTGGTATGGATTGGGAGGTTATAATTAACTCAGTACTCCCTGGTTGCATTTTGAATTACATTGCTGTCAAGGACTAGATGGCAAAAACAGTGAGAGGAAGAGCCTGATGCAAGTAAATTTTGTTTACCTTATAGGTAAAGATAGTCTGAGATTTTCCCATGTTTGGTTGACTGATCCAGAAACGCAGATAAGAGAGTTGAAATTAATTACTCCATTAGGGAGTAGATAGTGATTTAACATCTGTCTTAATTTTGTACATTTTCTGACCCAGATTTAGCCTATTCCATTAATTAAAGGGATCTTTGTGAAAGCTGTACTTGGAGCCATCAGTGTTCTGGCCCTTTAAGTCATAATTGTAAGAAAAGTGCTAAGCCCTGATTTTTGTGGAACATTATATAGGAACAGATAAGAAGGAAAAGAGGCTTTCTCCTCTTTGAAGGAGATAATGATGTCTGTCTTTCACATACTTAAATTACCACCTATCTCTGGACAAGTTATAAGTGGTAAAGGACTTAACAGTTTTTCCTTCTTCATGCCAGTCATAGGTGACAAATGGTAGCTGTTGTGATATACATGGCAAGCAGGTAGTGGTGTGAGTGTTCTGAATGAACAGTGCACCTGCACCCAAATGCCATGGCAGTACTAACAACTGAGAGGGCAGTGCTTGTTGTTTTGCAATCTGTTACTGAATAATGGTGTTTATAGAGGGGCAAGAGATTACAGGACTTTAGGTCAAAGAAGGCTGTAAACTGTTGAACAGAACTGCACACTGGTGGTACCAGTCAGACTGATGGGCGTGGAACCTCTGTTTGAACTGTGCTCTTCCTTTTCTACTGTGTTTTGCAAATGTGCCCTTTTCTCACTTTCCCTGCACATAGTTTGGTGCCTCCATTATCCCAGGCATTGTCTTTATTGTTATCTCTGTGGATTGTTTTACTTTTGTTTTTCTGAATTTTCTTTGCTGGATTCACCAGTACATTTGATTCTGAGTATCTTATCCAGATTTTCCTATTTGCATTCACATTCACTGCCCATTTTTTGTTTTGTACACTGACATTTGTTCCTTTCTTTGACAGTGATTAGAGGCAAAAGAAGAACTGGTCTTAGAAGTGGACATTGAGATAGTTATCAAACATAATTTTATTTGTGAACACTTTCTGAGGCAGAAACATTGACCCAAGATGCTAAACGTAATGACTGCTTTGTAAGTAGTCACATGTCTGTGATATTAGAAGTAGACAGTTGTGGACATTATTCTAAGGCAGTTAATGTCTACAGTGGGGTATAATTATTGGGCTTGTGATTAGGTGAAGATCCATGAGGAATTGACATCACAAAAAATTTAGAACACTTTATAGGGTTGGTATGCTAACATATGGGCATGGTGCTCAGCTGTGCCATGAGCAGCCAGAGTCCGAACAGCAAACCACACAACATAATGTTGACCTTCATGTGGAAGCAGGGGCTAATGCCTGCTGTTTTTTGAGGAAAGGAGTTGAGAATCTTTAGTGCTACTTGCCTGGCCATTGTGGAATCAGGTGGACAAGATGTTTACAAAGGCCCATAAAGAATTGAATGTGCAAAATGAGGCACAAGTGGAATTTTTTCCCCCAGAGAAATATGTTTGCTGTTCTTGAGGCCACCCATTCTCTTTTCCCATTTCCATGAGGGTGGTATAAAAGCATGATGAGCAGTTCTTCTGCTAAACTTTCCCAAGTATATACATGTATAATAAAGTTTGATGGAGCGGAAAGGGAAGGATCCCTGATGATACTACAGCACTATCTGTTACAATAAAAACATTTTTTAGGCCCTACATGAGATACTGCTCTAACCAGGTTGAAACATAGTAAACTACTGTTAGGCATATGGCAAGTAACATTGTACAATTGTATTGATAACCAGTGAAATGTTGGGACACCCATAAGCGAATCAGTGATGGTCATTTCTTGGAATATTCCCTTTTTTTCAAGGTGTGGCAGTTTCAGAGTTGGTATGTATAAGTTCTGGGGGGACTCCCACCCCCACATCGGGAGTGTGTGTGCAGAGACGGCTTGACCCTGTCCAAAAAACAAGTCTAAATGAGAAGAGCAGTGTTCTAGATTTGTTCTTCTCTTGCAGTTTTGTACTACCTTCCTTCCTTCGGTCGGTCAGTACTTTCCATTGTTAGTACTAGTGTTTCAGTAGGGAACCACCTGCATTTTATGAACAGCTGATATCAAAACCCAGGACTAGCTCCCCAGTCAACTTGAAAAATTTTCATAAGTCATAGTAATGTGTAGGGTTAATGTACTTAGTGGTTCTTGCAGCCTATGATGCTTCCAAGAAACATCAGAATGTACTCTGATGGTAGGCCCGGAGAGTATCCCTTGTGTTTATTTAATTGTCCTCGCCACACCGTGCCAGTGGTGAGCAGTTTTTGCAGATTGAGATTAGAATCCAGTCGTATTCGCACACAAGCAAACATGGATGTAATACTGAAACCATCTGTGGAGTGCAAGCATGTGTACAGGAGCTCTACATCTATCTTAATATAAGTATTCCATAAAAATAGCTCTTGTGATAATCTGCCCAAAGTGTGTGCTCCCAGTGTGTTTGCCCTGCTTAAGATCTTGTGCAAGCTTATAGTAGTGTAGCTGAGTTTCATAATAAAAGGGTGTCTTCCTTTTTCACTGAGGTTTGTTTGCACATGGAGTAGTAAGGGGAGTAGGGGGTGAGAACCCCCATGCAAAAAATAAATAAATAATAATAATGTTGTAGTGAATTTTCTATAAATTGTGGTGTGTGTGTTTGATGAGTTTATATTGGGAAGTATGTTTCTTGTGATTCAATGTTTAGAATTCCCCTTAATGGCTCTCCTGTTACAGATGTATACATTATACACATACATGCGTATACAGTTAAACCAGAAAAAAAACAAACCCTTCGCCTGCTTGCACCAGTAAAGACTTAAAATATAAGAAGTCATGCGGATTCAGAAGAAATGTAGTGGAAATACTGCTATGTCTTTAAAGGATTATTTGCATATATCCCATGGGCCTCCAGTATAGGTGATTTAAGGTATTACACAGTGAAGACTCTAACGTAAACAAACTGATAAAAACAACTCGGGTTACTAACTCCAAAAAACAGCTTAAACTCCAGAAAACCTTGCTTACAGCTCCCAACCACAGTAAATAACCGTGAACGAATGTAAAAGTTGTTGATTTATTAAGCGTTCTTTTTAAAATCCACTTTTCGTCGAGTACACCTTACTCAACTTCATCAGATACAAGTCTTAATAAAAAGAAATACAAATTATTACAACTAGGCACTCTTTTTAACTCTAAACTAGAACACATGCTAAACACCTTCATTACTATTATTGGTTGAAAGTGTGTGTATGTGTGTGTGTGTACGTTGGGTGTGTACATATGTGTGCGTGTGTGTGTGTGTGTGTGTGTGTGTGTGTACATATGTGTGTGTGTGTACATATGTGTGTGTGTGTACATATGTGTGTGTGTGTGTGTGTGTGTGTGTGTGTGTGTACATACGTGTGTGTGTGTGTGTGTGTGTGTGTGTGTGTGTGTGTGTGTGTGTGTGTGTGTGTGTGTGTGTGTGTGTGTGTGTGTGTGTGTGTGTGAATTTTCCCTAGTCTGATGAACAGCACATAGGTTCATATGTTTACAGTTCTTGGTATGGGGGTTGTTTATCTAAGTCCCACATCATCAGATATGTGTGCTGCTGTTTGTATGTTTACAGACTACATTGCTGTGAAGATCCGGTAGTAACTACCATGTATTATGCAGTTTGCAGGTAGTACGTAGTGTAGCCACATAAAACAAAATTCAGCCCTGTCCATTTTCAAGTGTAACATACATCTCTAGATGGGATACAAAAAATTCACCCCAGAGCTGCCCCTTGTAGTAAAAAATGGACAGATGCAGCCCCTAAATGCTTTATCTCCTGTGCGGGTCCCTTCAAATTGTCTGTGATATGATCCCGGTTATTCTCATTAGGGGTAATATTATCGAACATGGAATGGGTAAGGCCATTCTGTAACCAAATGGCTTAGGTTGATTCGAGCACAAAGAGGGAAATTGGCTAGGCTTAAAATGGCCTGCAAGGACAGCTTACCTAGTACCTTATCCCCCACAACTTTAAATTCTCAGATTTGGTATGTAACAGGGTTGAGAGTCTTTCCCTGCAAAAATTTTATTTTGGTTGTTACTCTTACAAATCAGGCTTTTTAAGTGTACTAAGTGTGTACTTCTTCGATGTGCATTTTTTAATATTGCATTATTTTCAATGTTGTGTTATCTCTGAACTAGTGTAATTTAACAATGCTGTGTAATGTGTGTGTGTGTGTGTGTGTGTGTGTGTGTGTGTGTGTGTGTGTGTGTGTGTGTGTGTGTGTGTGTGTATTTCAGTATGTTGAGTTTTGATCAGTTTGTCTTGATTGAACAAGTTGAAGTGAAAGGTGCCATCAATGAAAGGTCATGAAGTCTCATGTGTATTAAGTGAAAATAAGTAAACATAACCGCAGGTACAGTTGTATTGTTGGAAGTTAGGATTCATACTCTGGGTACCTGTGGGACAGTTGGACAGAACCAACGTTTATGGTTTGATGGTCTGGTTCAAGTAGTCTTCCCATTTTGCCCATTGACTGGGCTTCCTACCCAAAAGTACTAGCACTGTCTGTTTCTTTGGCAACTTCTGACACATACCCACTCTAACTAGCGGTCTTATCTTGTGCAAGTTCTTGGGTACATACTAAGTGCATAAGCTTAGTCCATTAATTGGCTAAGCCATACCATCCAATGGCACAATTAGTTTGTTGGTTCCCAAGGTAAATAGACTGTTCACACATATTCCAGGTGTGAATGTATGGTCCCCCATCCATCTTTGTGTCATCAAAATGAGTCCCTATAACTGTCAGATTCTTACAAAGAAAAAGAAACAGTAAACATTTTGTACATTACACTCACTAAATACATGCCCATATCCTACTAGCTGTACTAAAGGTAACACTGACAAGCGCAAGAAAGTAACATTTTATTGTAGTTAAATTAAAAAGTAAAAAATAAAATAAAACTACAGCCCATGCAGCTGTTTGGAAAACAGCATTACTGACAAAATGGACCTGAAACTAAAAAAATACAGTTCTTCCTACACTACTATATCAGCAATAGAAAATTTCCTAAGACATTTAAAAAAATTGCACCTTACCTTAAAACTGTAGCAAAAAACACCCATGAAACTTGCACATACAGAATATTCAGTGGATTATGTAGTTACAACTCCCACTGAAATGGATGAGAAACAATAATCTGAGATAAAAAAAAAAAAAATACAGAAACTCCATGGATAAATAGAATATGGGGAAGGTCAGCTCCTCCTATGCGACTGAACACACATAAGGTCGACCAGGTGCGAATGATGCCCAAATGATTGAACGCTAGTTTGTGCGAATGTAAAAATATTGATTGTAGGTTTGTCAGGGTATATAGAATAGTGATGATGTTGATATCAAGTTCCTGGTGGGGTAGAATTTTTGTTACTGTGGTGTCTCTCTTTCTTGGGAGTCGCTGCTGCAGTTTATAATTGGTCTACGTGTACAATGACAAGAATTCCTGACACCATCCTCTCCACTTTACTAAGGTAAGCTAACCCAAATGCTGCCCCCACCCTTAACCCCCTTAGCATATAATTTACTTAACAGCTTCAATATCTAAAAAATAAATAAATAAAAAATTCCTGTAAAACACAAGACATGTTTGATGCACAGTAACGCCTACTCAATACCATGTCTAACCCCTACCTTAACTGTAACTCTAATTCTAAACTTCAAACACTCACTCATATAAATTGTTGTGATGTATCTCCCTACCAAAACCTTACCCTAACCCTTACCTGCTAATACTTACGCACACACTCTGACCCTTAACTCATTCTCACCTCCACAGCCCATTATCCATATTCTAACATTCACACCACTCATCCAAGTCTTGAACATTCACACTACTTCTTTTCTTTGAACTAAGCATTTAATGAAAGGAAGGTAACCCATATAGTGTGTGTGTGTGTGTGTGTGTGTGTGTGTGTGTGTGTGTGTGTGTGTGTGTGTGTGTGTGTGTGTGTGTCGAGATGTGGAGGCTGCAGTTTAGCAGGATCCAACACATCATGAATGAAACAGAGTGTGATCTTTTACTCTCTGCATTTAAGAAAGCACAGCACTTTTATAGTGCTCTTCCTTTTTTAAATATTACAACTATACATTGTTATAGTTGTATAGTGTTTATAATGGCTGCAATGTTCTGTGGGCATGTGTTCACATTAACCATTTTTTGTCAAATTTTGCAGTCATGATTACACACCAGAAACATCCTTGTCTAGACCCCCTTGGCCTGAAGTTAAACTGCCAGACCTTGTTGAAGAAGCCAAACAGCACACAGGTAATGACGTCATACTAATTCTATGTTTTGCAACATCTTTAATACAGCAGAAATCCTGGTACGCTTATGAATATTGGATTTTAGGTATTATTTTGTCATCATGCAAGTTAAACATTTTTGAACTTTGTGATGAATTCAGAAAAAAACGTGATTTGCGGGATGTTTGATGGAAAAAGTTGCTTACTCTTTTGATTGAAAAATGAATTGTATAAAATGTTCTTTGGTTTTTAAATCAAAAAGGTGAACATTTTGCTTTCAAACTTGCAGTAATGTTAGGATATAAGGCATATAATTTAATTACTAGTCAGATTCAAGAGGTATTGCTCATTTTGCTTTAATTGCAGTGATACTGTTTGTTGTAGCTTTGTGTTAATTTGTTTTGGTTAGTATTTTTGCCTTGATATAAGAAGATATTAACATGAATTTGAACCTGTTTTATTTGAAAGGTTTAGTAGAATCGTTTTGCAGTCAGGATTTCAGTGGAGTAAATACACATATAAAACAGCTTTCATAAAATCAAAGAAGTAAGCAGATCAAGAAATACTACTTGTTTCATTTCTGATTCCGTTCTCTAGGTGAAGTTTTTCTGTTATATTGTAAAGGAAGAATGTAATATGCTAGAAGAATTGCAGACAGTGTCATGACTGTACCATGACATTACTTCCAAATATATATATGTATATGTGTGTGTGTGTATATATATATATATATATATATATATATATATATATATATATATATATATATATATATATATATATATATATATATATACATATATATATTTTTTTTACTTTTGATGATACAAACTTCTGCGGTGGTGCAGCGGTAGCATTGTTGCCTTACAGCAAGAGGTTCTCCCATTCGATTCTTGGCTAGAGTGCAGGGAGTGCCTTCTGTGTGGAGTCTGCATGTCCTTCCCGCGGTTGGGTGGGCATTCGAAAGACATGCATAAATGGGCGTGCCTTCGTTGAAAGTTGAACGTCGAGCTGGCACCACAGCGTTCTTGAAAATCTACTGCCAATCATTAGCGGACCGGAATTCCGCTGTGGCGACCCCTAACCGGGAAAAGCCGGAAGACAACTTTTGATGATGCAACACTTATAAAGAGAATATTGTCCCATTTTTGGCACTGTTTTCGAATGTTCTGCAAGTTCCTTGCATCTCTTCTCAAAGGGGCCAGTCTCTCTTCCATCAAACTTCAGCTGGTGGCTATCTCTAATTTTCATTCCGGCAGTTCACAATTACCCATCAGCTTCCAATCTGTGCAGGGCCTTCTTGATAGGGAACTTTCTCCTCAGACCTCTGGTAAAGGATCCTTCTCCACCATGGGCTCTCACTGTGGTTTTGCAGAGCTTAACTCAAAAACCTTTTGAGTCACCAGGTGATCGCGACCTGAAGTTTCTTTCATGGAAGACAGTTCTTCTTGTTGCCATCACCTCAGCAAAGAGAATATCGGACGTTCAAGCCTTATCTTCTAAGCAGCCTTGCGTTATTTTCCACAAGGATAGTGTGTCCCCTCATGCAAACTCTTCTTTTATGCCCAAGGTAGCTACAGAAGCAGATCTTAACCAGACTATTCAACTAACGATCTTCTTTCCAAATTTCTCTAATGTGGGAGAACAATTGTTGCATTCGCTAGATGTTCACAGGCAGTTACATTTTTATCTGCACAGGACAAAGTCCTTTCAAAAATCAGATTAGTTATTTGTGTCCTTCACTCCTGGCCTCTAGGTCAGGTGGTTTTAAAGGTTACTCTCGCTAAGTGGATCACAGATGATTGATTTATAATAAGAATGGATTACAGCTACCTTGCCCTCCTAAGGCCCACTCCACTAGGTCTATGTCCACTTCATCTGACTTCTCCTCCAGGACCTCTTTAGATGATATCTGTGCAGCAGCCACGTGGTTTAAGGCTCACACATTTGCATGACATTATAAATTGGACCTTTTTACATGGAGCAGGGCTTCATTCAGTTTGGCAGTGCACTGCCATGTCTTTCTAGAGGCTACCCAAGAGTTGCATAGCTGGGTACTCTACCCATACATGAGGAAGAATGAGAGAGACAACATGAGACAACATGAAATTTATTAGTTATGTAATTCCCATAACTTGGTGTCTGTGTTGTCTTCTTTCATTCCTCCTCGCCTTCCCATCCTGCCAACCCCCTTCTGATGCTCTAGAAGACCTGGAGAGAACTATCTTTAGGATTTGTTTCTGGTTTTAAGCCTCGGGTTCTGGGGATATATTTAAATTTCTTTCTCTTTTTCTGTTCTCTATTATCTGTGGGCAACAAACTCTATCTGAAGAGGTTGGTTGGAGGGCTGGGCATTGTGAGTAGTGGGAGGAGCTTGAGACTTGGATCCTAGTCTGAAGAAATACGGCCAAGTAGGACCTGAGGTTGGATCCGTAACCCATACTTGAGGGAGAATGAAAGAGGACCTCACGTATACCAAGTTGTGGTAAGTACATAACTAATAATTAAACAAAATGGGGGGGTACAAGTACAATTAGCTTACAGACTTCCACTGAGGCATTGTCTGTTCTTAGAGACCTCCATGTTGATTTATATTATTGCATTTTTGTCTTGTCTATCTGTTTTTCAGCTTCCTGTTTCTCTTAACTTTGGCATAATTAAGTTTCATAAGTATTTCCATTTGTGCCTTTTATTGGTTTCAACTTTAGTTGATTTATACAAATTTTCATTAAATTTCCGAAGTATCTCTTAATACCTCTATGGGATATCTGATTATTTTTCTTGTCCTAGGCTGCCTTAGTTTGAAGACGGCCCTTTCTACTTTCTGCGCCTAAGTCATTGTGCTGAAATTGTGCCTTTGAGTCATCAACAATAGTTGCTCTGCAGTAACCTTTCTAAACTGTTGCATATTATCCAAATGCTCCCTTATTTTCTCCTTAGCACTCTGCAGTTGCTCTACTCTGTTCTGTAAGATTCCACTTTTTCTGCTATACTTTACCATTTGTCAGCCCCACTAAATAAATCCTATCACTTCTTTCTCTTTTATTTCTACCATTTTTTTAACTCTATTTTCATTTAATCACATTCAGTAGCTATCACATTTGAAGAAATGTCCTGTATTCCCTAATAAATCTCAAATAATTTTCGATACCCATTCCTTAAATCCCTCTTAAGCCAGATAGAAAAACTCCAATGTCTCATTTTTACTTCATCGACCTGCATTTTTATTAGTGCATAATCTGAGATGGTTACTGAATATGTGATAAAGCTTTCAATTAAATAGACAATCTCCTGTGAAATATAATTTTTGTATAGTCAAGCTTTGTTATTGTACATTGCCGAATAATAGTCTGTCCTAGCTTTTACTACTAAATTCACATCTTCCATACCAAATGTGCTCGTATATTTCTTTAAAAATATGCCCTCTTTTGTTCTGTTTTCCTTTCTAGATCCCCTCGATACATCCTCACCATTGTTGTAAATCAAGTTCCATTCCCTATCCATAAATAATAATTCCTGCTGAAAGCAGATTATTTCTTCTGAAATTTTCTAAAGCTCTCTAGTAGTTTTTTGTGGAGTATAATTACATGCCAGTGTAATCCTAACCCCTTACAACCACAAATCGACCATTGTTGTCGTTTTTCTTTTTCTATTAGTATTATAACCCCTCAAGCAATCAGTATTGCTACACTCCTTTCCCTTATCCACGATAGTCTGCTGAATGTCCATCCTAAAATTCTTTCGTTGTCAAATTCACATGCTGTTTTCTATCCATATGTGTTTGCTGCAAAATTGCTGTTTGCACCCTACATTTCTTAAAGCAAAGGGTAGCATATTGAATTGTATTTTGTTTATACTTGTAAGGCTGTTTACATTCCATAATGATATAGACAGAGTAGCCATTATGATAGAAAGCTATTACTTCCACCTATTGTACATGACTGTTCTTTTGAATGTGCAATTCCAACGTTTGGCTTAGATGCATGAAAAAAATGTTTGGCAGGCTGAGGTTTTATGTAGCTGGTTCTCCCATCTCCATTTGGACCTGTGTCACATTTTTGAGACTATATACGTAACACAATCCCAGCAATGAAACCTCCAAGGTCCTCACCTCCAATTTTACTTGATTTTTGAGACTGTTTGCTTCAATGAAAACACTAAAACAAAATGCTAAATATATTTTCAGAACCCACCATCCCGATTTAACTTAGAACAAACACAAAAAATGATGTACATTTTTAGCAATAGATATTTACCCCTCCAGGTAGAAACAGTTGCCCCAAATTGACATTTACACTAGTAAGCATTACCCAGACAAAAAATTATGGTTACCTGTGCTGAAGGGCATAATGTAGCCTGTGCTGCTCCTTTCACTGATTGCTGATTTTTCTTATCTCTGTTCCCCTCCCAGATGTGAAAAGCAGCTTGCATGTTTTCAGTAAACATTAACATGTCCTTACTTGTCACCGTTGCAGTATTCCTTACTCCTGCGATATCCTGCTGAGGATAGCCAAACATCCGACAAGCATACCGAGGCATCAGAGATAAGGCCTGCATGGAAGGTTTAAGTCACATATTCGACATACATGCACTTTATCCTCAGAATCTTTGCTGCCAGTCTGAATGCTATGTCAGAATTCAGTCTGCAAGCCATTCACCTAGCTGGTCCCACTACTGAACCTTCTACAGAGAAGTGCTCCATTGGGGGTCTGTCTGTTACCATAATTTACTTGTCATCCCTGAAGGGAAAATGTGAGTTTGGGAGGAAGATTCCTTGTAAAGAGACAAACAGTGCCTCTTTGTTTGGGTGTTACACAAGACTGTATGCAGTGTGAGTTTTGTGAAGCATTTGACTCTGAAATTGTCCCCGTTTGTTTGTCTGTTTCCATTTATTTGGAGTACTAGTGATTGAAGCTTTTGTCTTGGGGTACAATGGTCGAATCCTCCTGCTTTAATGGTCAGCTGCCACGTTAAAAGAAAGCCAAAAAGGGGTGACCTGACCCTGCTGCTCTCCAGCCTCTACTGGATGTGTCAGGCAGGCTAGAGGAAGAATCCGAGGACCGTATGATGCAGCGGTCTGCTCCATCTGCCCCAACCCAATTGAAGTTTATCACGGAACTGTCTACCCATATATCTGCTGAGGCTGTGCCTACGAGGTACAGATGTGGAGGGGGAACCACAGCTGATTATTTTTGACGGCCGTTAAGGAGATTCCCCAATTACTTGTTAGGGAAGAGGTGCCTGGTACCCTCATTGAATCTAGACAGGAATCTTATCTCCTGGATTTGTCAAAGCTAATGTTCCTTAAAAAAGAAGCTAAGCATGTGGCCCTTGTGGCTAAGGATCCACATAAAGAACAGCAGGATTTTACTTGGGGGCTTATCAATGCTCTTATGGCTCTTACGTTTTTATATAAAAGCCCTTTCTCTGATCCTGCTGTTATTTCTGTAGCCACTAATAAACCATCCAAGTTGCTGCCTTCTTCTACGCCTTTACCTTCTGGTAAGAACAGCCGTGCTGTGAATAGGTATGGTATAAAAAACAAAACAAAAAAAAAAAAAACATATACCTGTGCTACTTTAGCCGTCAGGGCTATTAATTACCAGACCCATCTGATTAGGTATGCCCTGGCTGTTCTCACCCAACTTGGGGGCATTCTGGCTGATTTACTTGACTCGGAGGGTAAGAATTCTGCCATTTCCCTTTTGATCTCTGCTTTTCAGCAGGCTTATCATTCTATTAAATGTAGCTGTGATGCTACATATGGACCTGTTATGAGGAGGTATTCTTGGTTAAGTCTCTAAGCTCTATCTGAAGACATCAAGATCAGATTATTGGATTCTCCCTTAGACAACCAGAATCTCTTTGATGCTTCTGTGGCTGAATTACTTAAGACTGTTCAGGATAAGGGTAATGTAATGTAGGACTTGAAACAAGTCTTTGTTTCTCCTGTTCCTAAGTTTCAGAAAAATAGACTACTAAGCCTTCTTTTGCTTGTAGGCAGTCTAAACAGCCTTCTAGGGGCAAGAGGGCTTCTAGGAGAGTTTTTCCAGACAAGCCGTCTCAGTGTGCCAAGAGTCAAAAGCCTTCTTTTTGTGACAAATTTGCTTCTATTTGATGTTCAGCTGCTTCTGCACCTCAGCCAGATTCCAGTGTTCCTCAGGTTGACTCTTTTTTTTTTTTTTTTTTTCTGTTTGGCAGCAGATAACCACAGATGTCTGGGTACTTTCCATTATCCAAAACTGTTATTTTATGGTTTGGCAGTCCCTTCCTCCATTCTCAGGCCATCATCAGCCTTCTCCAACTTGTTACAACCATCCAACCTGTTCCACTGTGTCTGCTTGGAACAGCTTTCTGTTTCAGGATGTTTCTGGTTCCAAGGAAGGAGGGAATGTGAAGGGTTATTAGACCTGTCTTAGGTTCATAGGTTCATACTAGGCTATCTGCCCAAGGGCATTTATAAGCCTAGCCCAGAGTTTTGTGGCTTTCGCCACCCCTTTAGTTTGGAGGATACTATGCCCATTATTTTGCTGTGCCTCTGTCAAGCAGTGACACTGAGATAATCCCTGGGGTATATCTGCGATCTCCCATCCATTGGTCAAGATTTCTCTTGAACAAAGCCAGCGAGGTGCTCTGCCTCACATGTACCGGGATTTTGTTCCACAGCATAGGGAGTCTCTGGGTGGATGAATCTGTCCCTCCAGCACGTCCTATTAATAACTGTGTCAAGGTTTAAGTCTCCCGCCCATGTAGTTCTGAGGGATCTAGATTTTTTGAGGTGAAGCATGTTCATCAATTCTGGGTAGGACATGGCCTTGTATGTCAGGCACAGGTCACCTCTGAGCAGATGGTAAGCGACTGAATAGAGCTGAAGTTCCTTCAGTCGGGCATCATAGGACATATTTTTGAGACCCTTTATCCTTTTGGTGAGGAACTTTTGGGGCCTTTCCAGTTGCTGCAGGTGACGTGTCAGATACATTCCGAATGGGGCATTGTACTCAATCATCGGTCTGATGAGTGATGAGTACAGGGGGACGATGACTTCCCTTGATCTAGATGTGAATCCCTTCATGATCAGGTGGGCAATGTAGAAGGTCTTCCTAACTACTTTGGCAACGTGAGTGTCAAATGAAAGGTTACTATCAACCTGGGTACCCAGATCCCTGATAACCTCTTCTGTGCTTAGTGGGTTGCCGCCTATATGGTAGATAGGGGTAACCTTGTTTTTCCCGAAGGATATGACTATGCATTTTTTGGCGTTTAACTTTAGGCCATGGCTCTGGCTCCAGTTATCCGTTTCTATAAGACCCTTCTGAAGGATATCTGTGTCAGATGTGTTCTCAACTATGGCGCCCAGTTTGCAGTCATCTGCAAATTTTGTCAGCCATAATCCTCCTGTGTTTGCTTGTACTTCTGAAAAGTAGATGCCGAACAGGAGAGGGCCCAGGACTGAGCCCTGTGGGACACCACTTGTGACAGGCTTTGAGTCTGACATGGCGCCAGCAACTCTGACCCTGTGGGTTCTGTCACTTAGCCAGTTTGCAACCCATCTTGTGACGTATGGGTTTACATTTAAGCTGATGAGCTTTTCAATGATACCTGAGTGGGGTATTGTGTCGAAAGCCTCTGCCAGGTCGAGGTAGGCTGTGTGGACTGCCTTTCCCTCATCAATGGCCTTGGTGACTGTTTCGAAAAAGTCAGCCAGGTTTAAAAGGCATGATCTGCCCTTGACAAAGCCAAACTGGGTCGGATCCAAAGTCTGCAAGTCTCCTATGTCTTTATTTATGAGTTCCATTATGATCCTCTCCATAGCTTTGCAGATCAAGCTTGTCAAGCTGATGGGACGGTAATTTCCCGGGTCGGTGGAGGCACCGCCTTTGTGAAGTGGGACCACAGTTGCCATACGCCACTCCTTAGGCACGTATCCTGAGGTGAGGCTAAGATTAAACAGCTGCCCTAACTGTGGGTTTAATTCCTCATTGAGTTCGTGGAGCACACATCCGGGGACACCATCTGGTCCCATGGATGCTGTGTTTTTTGCCTTGGAGAGAGCAGTTCTCACCTGAGCGTTAGAGATGTTTTGGGGGCTATAATTCTCTGGTATAGATATCTCACCTTTTGGGGGGGAGTTTGCACTGAACCTGTCAGCCAGTATGTTGGCAATGTCTGTAGGTTCAGTAATTTTTACATCATTTTGAACTAATTCTGAGCATATCTGGGAGTTTCCTCCCAGGTTTCTAACATAGCTAAATAAGGCCTTATGATTGTCCTTTGAGTCCTTAGTGACTTTTCTCTCAAAATTTGCCTTGGATGATTTTATGAGAGCTCTTAGTTTTTTACTTATAATGATCAAGGGTGTTTTCCCTTTTAAGGATTTTGCTCTATCTTGTAGTAGCTTCCTCCTTTTGTTCTAGAGCTTGTTTATGACTGGCATCCACCAGACTGGACGCTTGCCTTTGGTACAAAGAGTCTTTGTTTTGCTTGGGATTGCCTGATCCATGCAGTCCTGTAGGTGCTGGTAGAAGGCATTTGTAAGTGATTCAGCGGCTTGAGTAATGGTTTCCGCAGTCTCGGGGGCCTTAAAAGAGACCACACTAGCCTTTAGAAGTGTGAAGTCGGCTTTTGAGAAGTTCTTCACTGTGGTCTTTTTTATCTCAGGTGGGGGCGGGACGTGGACTTCCAGTGAGATTAGTTTATGGTCTGATCTCACCAGTGAGGGGTATACTTCCGGTGTTGAACATTGTGACCCCATGTTCGTGATGATGAGATCTAGTATGTTATCTCCTCTTGTGGGGATGGTGACTAGTTGTTCCATGGCATTTGAGTTTATGAACTCTAGGAACCTTTGGGCTAGAGTGTTGGGGCTTGAATAGTGATCCCAGTCTATATTCGGGTAGTTGAAATCACCTAGTATGATGGTGTTTGGAGATACATTTATCCCCTCCAGTGTTTTCAGGAAAGCTATGTGAGGTTCCTGAGATTGAGAGGGTGGCCTGTAACATGCTACAAATTGCAGAGCAGTCTTGCCTATGGTTAATTGCACCTGGATGGTCTCCGATGCATCGTGCGTTGCCACCAACCTTGAGGTGTGGGTGTTCTTGATTAATATAGACACCCCCCTCCTTTCTTGGTTTTGTCTGGATTTTGGGGCCGGAATGCATGATATGAGGTAAAGCCTGATAGTGCCAGGGTGCTCTCGGGAGCCTTGAACCAGGTTTCAGTCACAGCACAGACTTCGATGTTCTCCATACTGAGAAGGGCCTCGAATGCGTGCATCTTGAGGTTGAGACTTCTGGCATTGAGCAGCATTACCCTTAGTTTTTTTCCTTTTTTGTGTTCTAGGGTGGTAGGTTTAGAATTTGAGCCTTGCCTAAAAAAGGCACTATGGGGGTGGCAAGAGCCTTTGCCAATATCCCGAAGCCCAGGGGTGACAGGTGCAAGCCGTCCCTTGCGAAGCAGCGTGGCTTGCCCAGCATGTCATCCCAGGCAGACAGACATTGGATCCCCTTTGAATGACACCAGAGTTTAAGCCAATTATTAAAGCTGATCATCTTGTCTCTGTATTGTGGCATCATTCTTGGTGAAGGTAGGATACTGCTCAAGGTCAGGGTCATACCTGCCTGGGCTACATAATCAGAGAGCTCCTCTATGTCTCTTTTCATGTAGTCCAAGGAGGTACGTCTCAGGTCGTTCACAAGAGCGTGGACAATGACAGAGTAGTACTTGTACCTGCTGTTGAGAGACCTGAGTGCTTGCGTTATGTGGTGGATTCTAGCACCCGACAGGCAGCTTACTGTGACCTTTTCCTTGTTCAGTCTGGTGAGCAGGACGTCAGTGTGTCTGACTATGGAGTCACCAATGACGAGTGTGTCTGGCATTGTGTTTGGCCTTAAGGGCTGTGACTGTTTGGCACACTGACTATGTGGTCTATGTGTTGCATGTGTTTGTGTCCTGAGGTGGCAGTTGTTTGGGTGTCTGCTTTGGTGGCCTCTGCTGTTTTGGTAGATTTTTGATCAGAGCCTCCGAATATGTCTTTGTGTATTTATGTGTATAATTTGAAGTTGTGATAGTACTATGTGAGACTGGGTTTGTGGTGTGTGTGGTTACCTTCTTCTGTCTGGTCTTACCAGTCCTATGTTGAGAGAGCTCAGCCTCCAGTTTGGCTATATAGTAGCATCTCTCGCATGTATTTGTGTTTTGTGGGAGAAGGAGAGGGTTGTCCGTGTACATGAGACAATTGTAACATTGCCTCAATATTCCCAGATTCACCAGCTGAGCAGGAGAGGACACTAGCAACTGATCCCTCGACATGCTAGAAGGAATAGACAAGGACTTTAAAAGACTCCGGGGGATGTGGGTGATCGAAAGGGGTTTTTGGCTGGTGGGGTACTATGTATAATAAAAGTGCTATATCAAGTAAAAAAGTACTTTAGGAGCAAGTGCTAGGCTTTACAGATAGAGACTAGTCTACTTAGGAATCAAGTAGAGCTGAGCTTTTTAGATATAGAATACGCTGGGTAGATCAGCAGTACAGTTCAAGGAAGGCTGTTTTAAGGGAAAATTTGAAGAATGGACTTTAGGTAGCCCGAATAGTTTAATCTTGATTAACCGCCGCTGCTCTTGTGTGCTCCTGTGGCAACTCCGCGCTAAATCGCTCTAAAGCGTGCTTTATAGCAGGGGGCTGGAAAAAACAGGAAATTACCCAAAATGGCCAATGAATTACCAGTTACTGTCTCTAACCACTCCTCTGAGGACAAACGGGCAGCTCAGTACTCCTCACTCTTACTGGTGAGTAAAGAAACTTCCCTCTGGCCACACAAGAAAATGGAGGAACACAGGAACCAAATACAAAGCCCAGGGATCAGCAAAATCTGATCTTTTCTCAACACATTTCTCATTGCTGTTTCTTTCAGAATATTGTTTTTTCAGACTCTCTTCCCTGTGTTGCTTTCTCAGGCCTTTCTGGTATCCCTGGATTTGAAGGATGCTTACCTCCACATTACTGTTCACCTTCTCTTCAGAAAATGTTTGTTTTTCTGTTTCTACCTCTCACAAATCAGTTCTCTGTGTTTCGTTTTGGTCTTTCTAGAGCTCCAAGGGCCTTTACCAAAAGACTGGTCCCTGCTTTAACTGTCTGCAGACTTCAGGGGAATTCAAATATTCCCTTATTAAGACAGTCTTTTGATTGAAGCTCCCTCTCAGCAGCTCCTCCTTCAGCATCTACACCTCCCTATGCTTCTTCACAGTATGGTGTTCATACTCTCGCTGAAAAAGTCCTATATTGACTTTGTCTCCGGACCAAGTGTCTCTAACTTGCACGATTCAGACCATTCCAGTTTTGGCTTCCCTCCTGCCTCCTAAGGACTTCTCTTTGACTGATTATTTCCGATATCCTCTTCCTCTTCCAATCCTTCTTGCAAGGAAACTTCTACAAGCTGTGGGGTGCATGGCATCCACCATTCCCATGGTTTTCTTTTCCAAACACCACATGAGGAAATTTCAGTGATATCTAAAGCTGTCTCCAGCACTGCCACCCTCTGGTGTATCTGGTTCCTCTCTTGCCTTGTCTAAAACTCGAGCTCCACTGGTGGATTCACCAGATTTCCCTAAACCTAAAGCTGCCTGTTCAGGTTCCTCTCCCTACAAGAGCTGTACACAGATGCTTCCGATCATGGTTGGGGAGCCTCCTCCAACAACCTCAAAGTCCAGGGTCTTTGGTCCCATCAACAAATGCAGACCTATCAGTTGCAAGAAGATGCAGGCTCATTTTCTAGCTCTTCAGGCTTTTCATTCCCTTTGGGTCCATGTCCTGTGAAGGGTTTTACAGACAATACCACTTCATGTCGTACATCAACAAGCAAGGGGGCACAGAATCTCACCGTCTTTGCAGGCTGGCCCTTCAGGGTTGGGATTTTGCTGTCTACCATTACTTGGTTCTTTAGGGGGTCTGCATTCCTTCAGAACACAATCTGTTGGCAGACTCTTTGAGCATATCCAAGACCAATCCTCATGAATAAATGCTTCAAAGGGAGTTTTCTGGAAGTTGTACATCAGTGGGTAGACCTTTTAGCATCTCCTCTGAACATACAGCTTCCCCAGTTCTTTTTCCAGAGTGCCAAGTCCCCTGGGTTGGAAGGTGGATGCCATGTCTTTTTCTTGGAAGGAGATGTCTGTCTATGCTTATCCCCCCCCTTACTCTTATACCAAAGGTCCTGCACAGGATCATGTGGGACACACCCAAAATCTTGCTGGTGACTCCCTTTTTGCCCAGGCAGCATGGATTCCCCCTTCTATTTCATCTGCCCATGGGCAGTCATCATTTTACCTTATTAGATGGGTCTTCTTGCACAAAAAAGGATCTCTCATTTATCCTCACTTGTTGACCCTTCAGTTGACACTTTTGGGTGATAGGGTTTTGATGCCTTTTAGGCACCGATTTTCTGAGGACATGCTTTTGTTTTTTGTAGGCCAGAAAACCCACTACAAGAAAATCATATATGACTAAATGGACGAGATTTTTTATTTAATGTCTCAAGCTTGACACCCCTCCTTTTTCTCTGGGGGGTTTCTATTGTTGTTTCTTATTTTTGTGCGAGTTGCTCAATTCTTGCTTGGCATGCTCATCTGTTGGAAGTTCATTTGTCAACCATTTCCACTTGTTTGCCTCTGAATCCACCTTTGGCTTCCAGTTTTGAAGTCAAATAATTTTAAACAGCATTCTACCATTTTAAAATTTTACTCTGAGTACTCCCTCACATCTGTGTCATTCGGCTTTATCCCTCTCTCCTCTGAACACATCATTTTCAAAAGGAGTTACAAGTCAAATCATCATGGCGGCCATTAGCAAAAGAATAACTATACTTTTAGTAAACCACTTTACTTCCAGTTAAAAGCTCCTAGAAGTGGTTCCTGCTGGCTACATAGGTTCATAGGTTGGTACTAGACTATCGGCCCTAGGGCCTATGCAAGCCTAGCCATAACAATTCCCTGGATATTTCTTCCACAATATTTACTTCTCCGGACCCCTGTCTAGCAGGGCGACTGACATACTCACTTATTCAATTGCAGATCCAATGATACTGGGAAAACTAAGAAGAAATAAACCCTCCACCCCCCAACACATCTCCTCCTTCCATTAACTCTACATACAGTCTGGCTTTTTTATATTTATTTTTCCCCACTCCTTTTTAGTTAAAGCAAACTACTTTCCTACAAAAATGGACATTCCAACAGTAAGTCCATACATTTAAAATTGTTCTTGTATTTTTTTCCAGCTGTTGCAGCACTGGATTCCTGACTGTGTATGTATTATGGACAGCACTCTTTGTGGGATCCTAGGTTTCCTTCTTCTCCTATAGTTCCCAGTCCAGATACTGGGAATGGCTTGATGGGTAGTCTTTCTCATCCTCTAATATAGAGATCTTCCTTTCACTCTCCATTTGCATTTGGTTATTCTGCATGTGGTTTTGGCTTCTTCCCAGCAGAAAGTTATCCAGTTCTGTCACTGCCTGCTTTGGGTCTAGAAAGGTCTTTATGCCCAATCAGGAAAAAGGCTTTCAGGCATACTGGTTACAGTAGCTTAAATTTCAAAGATGCATTCCTTCATTTTCTGAAAATTGGTATAATCCAAACTTTATTAATCAAGAAACCAACTCACTAACCAAATGACTAATTAACAAAAATATCTACCACTAAACATATATCAGAATAAATATTAGTAACGTATAAACTGAAACACTTAAAGATCACTTTCTTACCAAATAAATACTTCATCATGTTTGTGTGTAAAATCATATCATAATATATATCATAATATAAATGAACATATGTATAAATCTACAAGTGAACAGCTAAGTAGGCTGAAAACCATAGCTATAATTGCCAAGGAGGAAATACAGTAAAAAATGTTATAAATAAATAGCAAAAAATTTTAGAAATAAAGTATTAAGGCCCTGAGGATCTGTTCAAGTGTGGCATCTAACTAAGAAAGCACTTAGTTTAAATGAGTAAAAGTATCAGAAAACAGTACCAATGTCAGTTATTTTCACTGTAAAATATTTAAAATATTTGATATTTGTTTATGACAATAGCATGTATAATATTAGCATGTAATGCTAGCATTAATCAGTCCCATATCAGACTTTTAATAGTCAACAGTGGGGTAGTTTTCTTAGTTCTAGTATGCATTTTTATGTAGCAATAATAATTGAGCCCCAGGTTTCTAAAAGAGATCAGTTTCAGCTGCCACAGTAGTTATGTTTTTCTAAAAGATTAGGGATGTCTCCTTCCATTTCCAAAAGGTCCACATGATCAGTAATTTGAAATTTAAAGGCAGTGTGTCTTATGAAGCTGCAGGTGCCGAGCCAATGCATTATTCTTGCATTTAGCTCTAGTTTCAGAAAGATAGCCAGAAATCCTTGTCTGTTGAGCATTTTCTCCACATAAAATGCTTCACAGTCATTGCAGCTTGCCCTGTAAACCACCTGCTGCGTTGGTTTTAATCAGTTTCTTTAAGTAAGGGCAGAAAAACATGTCTCTCTCCTGTATGTGCTGACAGAAGGCACAGTTGGCTCCACACTTATCCAGTGGTGTGGGCCTACCTTCAAACCAACTCCTGATGTTTCTGGGTTTTTTATACACAAAGGAAGGAGCTTCTCCAAGGATGTCCATTAGATACGAGCTTTCAGTAATTTGTTAGTGAGTCGGTTTCTTGAATTAGTAGGTTAGCCTTAATAAGCTGTTCTTATATATTTTAATTTGTTTCTAGCCTTTAAGTTTCAGTTCTAAGATAGCACAGTCTCAGTTTACACTCTGGTGTTAATAGGGAAGGGGGACTTGGTTAAAGGAATGAGTTCAATGCCTTTATTGCACTTAACAGAACCACCCTCTGTAACCACTCCCTTGCTCCAAATAACTTGATATATAAATTAATGAATGTCTTTAATGCTTTTCATTATACTCAACTAGGATCGCTTCTTTGTGTGTTTCAATAAAGGGTATTCCACTTTTAACTCAGCTGTGAACTACCTACTGTATTATTATTTTGTAGTACATATTTTAAAGTATGAATTTTATTAGTGAACTAGGTGCATAATACACAGGGGTGATCTTCATACCCTCCTCAGTGTGAAGTTTCTGCTTGGTTTGTTTTTGACCCAGTGTAGGTTGCCTACTGGGTTTTCTGAGACTTCGAGGGATACCAGGGATTTTTTTCTGTTTGGATTTTGACATAATCTAACAGGGTATCAGTCATCTTAAAAATCTGCTCTTGTATATTATGAGTACTTTAATTCTTTGTTTCCATTTCCATAGGCCCTGTAGCCTCTGTCTTCTCTTGGGCCCACTGTGAGTACTGTAGCATGTGTTGGGTATGAATTTCTGATGGGATTTGGCCTCTTTTTTTTTTTTTTTTTTTCAGGGTTTTTCCACTTTTTTTCTTCTCCCTTTCACTGACATTCAGCTAATGTCAAGACCCCATATTATGACTTCTTTTAAATGCTTAAAACCTGTGTTTAAAATTTATTGGCTTGACTGCACAAATGATCAGATAAACTATCTTATCCAGTCTGCTGTACAGAAATTATCCTTCCAAAGTCCTTCTGTTTTTAATGGCAGTAGTAGTGATCTTAGTAATAAACCAGAAAATTCCGTTGCTAGAACAGAAAGGATAAGAGTTCATACACTGAAATATCATTTTGATGCTGCTGATGCTGCATCCAAGATCTGCCCTGTCAGGAGTTGTCCTGCAAACATTAGCTTGTCTTATGTTGTAATAAAGATGTTTCAAGCAAATTACTGAATGTTTCTATGATGTGAATTTTTTAGTCAACCAGAAGATGATGACGTGGCTGAAGAAACACAAAGCCAGATCTCCATTTTAAGATGGGGGTAATACCCTTGCTCGTAAGCAGGAAGAGACTTTTACTATTAGTAATAACTATTATGTTTTTGCTGACAAAAGCAGCTTAAAAGAAAGCAGCACAGTAATCGTCTAAGCTCCATGGTAGATGAAAGATATTCAGCCAGCAAACAACACCAGAATTCCTGCAACTTCCTTCCACCTACTTCTCCTCTTCCAATTTCCCCAGGAAGCAAATTGTAGAGAGAGCTTTCTTCCTGGGGACATATTACTGCAGACTTGTGGGTTTCCGTGGCCGTAGTCAGTTCAGCAAAAAATGTATGGTAACATTTTTTCCTATACCACATATGCTACTTGTTCCACAACACTTCCTCCTTAAGTGTAACATACCTACACCATGTGGATTTTAAGAAGGAAGTACAGGGAGTAATACCTCTAGTTCAAAGAAATCAAAAAAAATTTTGTTTCAGAATAGGCAAATCTTAAGACCATTTGTAGACCGTTTAACCTGCATGGGTTTGTAAATATGAACTCTTTCAAGATGGTAACTCTGAAAACTACATCCTTTCATAAAGCAGAATTTCTATTTCAAAACTGGGTAAGGAAGGTGCCTGTCTGCATATTCTTTTTAGACATTTTCATGGAACAACACCTCCGATACTAAATAGCACTGCACCATTTTCATTTTCTTATTCAAATGGCTGTAGATAGTCACAGTGAAGGAGAATTTGTCAGACGTTTGGAGGTATGCAACTAATAATTACTTGTCCTGTAATTGTGAAAAATTTAAATGATTGCAAATGAAATACAGTGAATGCTGAAACCCACTGTAATGATTTTAAAGCAATTGGGGGGCTTATGTCTACTTTGTATAATTATTTAAACTGTAGATTTTTTTTTGTATTATTTTTGAATATTGTAGAATGATTGTATTTAAAATGTTTTGTAATACTTTGGAGGTTTTCTCCCCGGGCCTCCACTGAAAATGGGCTCCTATCCAGTCAGACTTTGCCGGTAATCAAATGTCAATAAGTAAATAAACTAGTAGTAGTTTAAATATTCAGTAAAAAGAATTAGTATTTCCATCTCTAGCTAAATTAAGTATTTCAGCATGTTTCTCTTATGAATTGAATACATTGTTTTTCAGATGTCATTGCTTGATTAAAGACTTCATTGCTCGAATGGTGAGGCCAATGATTTTGTTTCTGAGAAGGTGTAGGTATGAACATGTCATGTACTGGAAATATTAACCATGTGCTAATGTTAGCAGTAAAACAATACTTGCAAAGCCA
>NC_056732.1:1236635795-1236745795 GCF_019279795.1 Protopterus annectens | reverse complement strand
GGCAGCATATGGCATCTGTTTGAGCCCTTTGATCCTCTTGGTGAGGTACTTTTGGGGTCTTTCCAGTTGCAGCAGGTGTCTGGTAAGGTACATCCCAAAAGTGGCATTGTACTCAATTATGGGCCTGATGAGGGATGAGTAAAGAGACACGATGACCTCCCCTGATCTAGATGTGAATCCCTTCATGATTAGGTGGGCTATATAAAATGTTTTTCTAACCACTTTGGCCATGTGGTTGTCAAATGAGAGATTGCTATCAACTTGGGTCCCCAGGTCCCTAATTACTTCTGTACTTAATGGATTACCACCTATGTGGTAATTTGTGGGCACTTTGTTTTTGCCAAAGGGGATGACTATACACTTTTTGGCGTTTAGCTTGAGGCCATGGCTCTGGCACCAGTTGTCTGTTTCTATGAGGCCCTTTTGGAGGATGCTTGTGTCGGCTGGAGAGTCTATTATGGCGCCCAGTTTGCAGTCATCTGCGAACTTGGTCAGCCACAGTCCTTCCGTGTTGGCCTGTACCTCCGAAAAATATATACCGAACAAGAGAGGTCCCAGGACTGAGCCTTGTGGGACGCCACTTGTAACTGGTTTGGAGTCTGACATGGCTCCAGCAATTCTAACCATGTGGGTTCTGTCCTTGAGCCAGTTTGCAACCCATCTAGTGACATAGGGGTTTATATTTAAGCTGGTGAGCTTCTCTATAATGCCAGAGTGGGGTATTTTATCGAAGGCTTTTGTGAGGTCCAGGTAGGCTGTGTGGACCACCTTCCCCTCGTCAATGGCCTTGGTGACTGTTTCAAAGAAATCGACCAGGTTTAAGAGGCAGGATCTGCCCTTTAACAAAGCCCAACTGGGTAGGTTCCAGTGTCTGTAGATCCCCAATATCTTTATTTATGAGGTTCATAATGATCCTTTCCATAGCTTTGCAGACCAAGCTAGTCAAGCTTATGGGGCGATAGTTTCCAGGATCCGTTGAGGCACCACCTTTGTGGAGAGGGACCACTGTTGCTGTACGCCACTCTTTGGGTACATATCCTGTAGTAAGGCTGAGATTGAACAGTAGTTTTATGTTTGAGTTTAGCTCTTCTTGGAGTTCATGTAGGACGCAGCCCGGGACACCGTCTGGTCCCATTGATGCTGTGTTTTTTGTTTTGGAGAGGGCGGCTCTTACCTGAGCATCTGAGATGTCAGGGGGGCAGCACACTGCTGGGATAGATATTTGCCCTTTTGGTGGGGAGTTTGCTGAACCTGTCAGCTAGGATGTTGGCAATGTCTGTGGGTTTGATGTATTTTTTGTCATTTTGGACTAATTCTGAGCATATCTGAGAATTCCCACCCAGGTTCCTAACATAACTAAAGAAAGCCTTGTGATTATCCTTAGTGTCCTGTGCAGTTTATCTCTCGAAGCTGGCCTTAGACGATTTTATGAGTGCCCGTAGTTTTTTGCTAATACTGATCAGAGATGCCTTCCCTTTTTGGGATTTTGCTCTATCATGTAGTAGCTTCCTCCTTCTGTTGTATAGTTTGTTTATGGCTGGAGTCCACCAGACAGGACGTCTGCCTTTGGAGGATTGGGTCTTGGTTTTATTTGGGATTGCATGATCCATGCATTCCTGAAGGTGTTCATAGAATACGTTTATAAAGGATTCTGCAGTCTGGGCCGTATTTTCCACTGGCTCGGGGGCTTTGAAGGATTCCACCTCGGTTTGAGGAGTGTGAAATTTGCTTTAGAGAAGTTGTTCACTGTGGTTTTCTGGGCAGGGGGTGGGGTCGGGATGTGAATATCCAGTGAGATTAGTTTATGGTCTGATCTTACCAGTGAGGGATACACTTCTGGTCTGGAGCATTGAGTCTCCATGTTAGTGATGATCAGGTCCAGTATGTTTTCCCCTCTTGTGGGAGTGGTAACAAGTTGTTCCATAGCATTTGAGTTTATAAATTCTAGGAACCTTTGGGCTAGGGTGTTGGAGCTAGAGTAATGCTCCCAGTCTATGTTTGGGTAGTTGAAGTCGCCCAATATAATGGTGTTTGGAGAGACCTTCATATTTTCCAGTGTTCTCAGGAAGGCTGAGGTGGGGTTCCTGGGTTTGGGAGGGTGGTCTGTAGCAGGCTATAAACTGGAAGGCAGTTTTACGCACTGTTAGTTGCACATGGATAGTCTCTGATACTTCGTGCTGTGCCACCAACCAGGAGGTGTGGGTATCTTTGACAAATATTGATACTCCCCCTCCTTTTGTGGTTCGGTCCAAGTTTTGGGGCTGAAAAGCATCGTATGAGGTATAACCTGGTAGTGCTGGGGTGCTCTCGGGAGCCTTGAACCAGGTTTCTGTTACTGCACAGATATCGATGTTCTCCATGCTAAGGAGAGTTTCGAGTGCGTGCATCTTGAGGTTTAGACTTCTGGCGTTGAGTAGCATTACTCTTAGTTTCTTATCCCTTGTGATACCTATGGAGGTGGGCTTGTCTTTTGAGCCTTGCCTAAAAAAGGCACTATGGGGGAAGCAAGAGCCTTTGCCAATATCCGAAAGCCCAGGGGTGACAGGTGCAAGCCATCCCTAGAGAAGCATCGTGGCTTGTCGAGCATGTCATCCCAGGCTGACAGGCATTGGATCCCCTTTGAATGACACCAATACTTAAACCAATTGTTGAAATTGATCATCTTGTCTTCATATTGTGCCATCATTCTTGGTGAGGGTAAGATGCTCAAGGTCAGGGTCATACCGGCCTGGGCTACATGCTCAGAGAGCTCCTCTATGTCTCTTTTCATGTAGTCCAGGGAAGTACATCTCAGGTCATTCACATTAGCATGGACAATGACAGAGTCATATTTGTACTTTCCTTGGAATGATCTGAGTGCTTGTGTTATGTGGCGGATCCTAGCGCCCGACAGGCAGCTCACCGTGACCTTCTCCTTGTTCAGCCTGGTGAGCGGGACGTCAGTGTGCCTGACGATAGTCACCTATTACAAGTGTATCAGGCGTGTTGTTTAGCCTTAAGGGCTGTGACTGTTTGGCACACTGGCTTTGTGAGCTATGTGTTACACGTGTTTTGTTTTGGGGTAGCGGTTGCTTGGGTGGTTTTTATAATGGGTCAAATGAGGGATGAGTACAGTGGGACAATGACCTCCTTTTTTCTGAAGTATCTGAGTTTTTCTGAGGTGGGGTTAGAGTATGAGATATGTAAAGTGATAGTTTTATCATTTTGTACTTGTGATGATGTATGTGCTGTATGTGCGTGGGTCTATGACTGTCTTGTGTAGCGGTACTGTTAGGGAAAGTGTTTTTCATAAGTTAATGAGTAAGATTGGGATTAGGGGGCAGCAGCAGAGATAGGGTTGGCACACATGAGAAAGATGGTACATGCTTACTTATGTGCTTACAAAACTTTGCCACTGCCCCAAATCCCCAGCAGTACACATTACCTTACCAAGAACCCTTTCCATAATACTACCATTATTCAGACATTGCCTGGATGTACTGGTAAATCTTTTTTTGTTAATCAATCTCAAAAGGAAAGCATTTGTTTTCCACTTTTCTGATGAACTTAGTTTGGCCATTTTTTTTTCAGTTTTTTTATGTTTCACTGTACAGAAACTAATGTAATGTACATGGATTATTGATAGCATGCATGGTTCTTGTAAACTGTCATATGCACACTTTTTAACAGCAATTACTGCTGAATATTTGTATAAAAATCTCTACTTGTCAATAACATGAGATTTTGAAAGGAAGCTCAGCTGTCGTTACTGATTGGGACATGTTTGCATGAACTGTAAGTTTTTTTTTTGTTATTGCTGAAACTTTTGGATTTAAGAAACATTTCAGCATAGTGTGTGCGTGTGTATGTGTGTGCGCACATGCTTATGGGTTAAGGTTAGAATAAGGGCTAAAGAAAGGGATAGCTTGTTATGCATGTTTGTAAACACAAATATATGGGTGTGCTTATTTTTGTGAAGATGTTTCTGGGTTAGGATTACACTTAAGGGGTTAGATTTAGTGGTGTGTGTGTGTGTTTGTATGTTTGTGTGTGTGTGTATGCACATGTATGTGTGTGTTTGCTTTAGTGCTTCTGTTAGGAAAAGTTTTTTTGTAGGGTTGGAGTTGCAGGCCATGGCAAGGCTTGGGTTAGCACACAAGTAAGATGGTACAACGGTCAAAGTTGTGGAGAGCAGGGTGATCTGCCCCACTGGTGCATGGATTCCTCAAGTATATATCTCTGTGTTCAGATACCAGTCTTCTCTTAAGAATGAGGCACTTGAAAAGCATTCATCCCTCTCGTAGTCTGGGCTTAAGTAGCTATACTAGTGAATCTCCCATCTGACGGCTTTGATTGTTCCGATGCTGTAACTGAGGAAGTAGACTCAGATGTATGCTTGCAAAGGGATAGCATGGCTTAGCACAAGCCTCTTAGATCATCCTGCATACCCTTTTCTTGGAGAAGATGATTTTAAGTCAGCTGTCCCAGGGCTTGCTGATCAGCTTTCAGAAGCGGATACAAACCCTCACTAATGTCAAGGACTCTGACCATCCCTCTTGCCCATCATATTTTTGCATGCCAATATGACTCCATTGAAGATTCTCAGCTATCATCAGTGTTAATCAAATATAATTGTGATAGCCAAGCCTTCAGGAAGGCAACCCTACGAGCTCGGATAGTTTTTATTTTATTTTTAGGTTTATCAGTTTGCTCCAGGTTCTCAAAATGGTTAAGGTTGGATATGTCACAGAGCTCTTAGGTTCTCCCTTGAAAGGGGTACCACTTTGATATTTAGCATTGTGGCAGAACTTTGATAGATCTGGAATGGAGTCCCTGTTTCCTTCAGAACAAGGCCATGGGACTTGTTCCTACCATTTCTTGGAAGTCTTTGTCCCATCCTGTGTCGGAGCTGTTTCATGGGGGAAAGTTGGTATTTCATGTTCCAGATGGAGGCTCTCTGTGGACATCATCTGACACATTAATGCTTGAGTTTGTGCATCCGTAATAATTCATGACCCCCCTACTCACCCTGCACACGGCTGGTTTACACAACTGTCTTCGGGCAGTAGATATCTGAGTATCTGCTGCAGGACCACCAGATACTTAAACAGCTTATACTCAGCAGTGTTGAAACTTATAAACTCTGATGCCAGGCACTGATTATTTTGTCAGTAGTCCCTCACAATACGTTGCTGAGCTTGAAAGTGTGCAATATCCTTTTTTTATTCTTTGGTGTAGCATTATATTTTCTTATTCATGTGCAAAAGCCAGCTGTTTGTCTGGTGCAGATGAACAAAGGAGGGCAATCTTAACATATGTAATCCTATACTGTCATGCTGCTATGTACATTATTCTTCTTATGACTGTTTAGGGGAGAGGGCTTGTGTGTTTTTGCTGTTGTTGATTTATTTATCCTTTTGTGGGTCTTGTATTGAATATCTTTTTTTTAATTTAAGTATTGTACTGTTGTTATCCTTACTTCCTGTGTACTCTCTGGTGAGTTGATGCTCAGAATTTCAGTTAGGCTGCACATGTGTAGTCCTAAATGACAATAAAGTTTACTTTGACTTTGTGGAGGATGGGACTGTTGTCCTCCACCTGCTAATCGAGCAGTTCCTTGAAGGTACTCTGCATCTTCACCCGCCTTTGAAAATAGAAAATAAAATCTTGTAGCTTGAATTGCATGACTGACAGATTTGTATGTTCTCCTCCTAGGCTGCAACTTCTGCAGCTCTGAAGTTATTAAATTTAAAACCTCTGGTGATGGTTTTCCACCTGTGCTACTAGATCTTAATGTTCAGGCCTCTGTTCACAGAGAACTGTGGTATTTCACAAACGTGGTTGTACATTAGGACCAACTAAATTCCCTTCTGGAAGTTGTCTCAAAATATCTTTAAACCAGTCCATTAATTGTATTTCTTGGGGCAAGACATAGGAAAGAAATAGCCCTTCACATGTTGGACATGCACTGCTAACTTATGTTTCCTGAAGAGAGTGCAAGAGTTTGAGAACACTAAGTAGATGTTTATATCATTTTTCCAGGGAGGGAATGGCTAGCATTTGCTTATCAAACTGTTTCTATGTGCCTGCTAAATGTATTATTGTGGACTGCTATCAGGCAATCAGGCAATCTTCCTCCAAACTGGAAATTATGCTTTCATATATTACTTCTACCAGGGGTGTGGCTGCTTCCAGTGCTTTCCATTGCTTGATTCAGAAATATTTCCATTGTGTGCATTTTTGCCAAGACCAGCTGAATGTTCAGTCACACCTTCACTGACTACTGCTGCTTGAGCCATGGATCCAGGAATCTGATGTTCTCTGATATGAGCTTCTGGAGTTTCTGGAGCAGGAAATGGAATAAGTTCAGATTCATGTCTCGCACCAAACATCTGAAGACTGTTGTACTGCTTGGGAAATTTAATTTTGGTAATGTGGAAAGTTTTGGTATCTTGTGACAATTTATCAACCATAAGTGAAACTGAGTCCGCCTTTTCTGTCCCCACTTTTCCCAGAACCTTCTGCTGATGCAGACAGTTACCAGAGAGAACAAGAGATGTGGAATAATACCAATGTGCTGGATGTTGAACAGGTCTCACCACCAGTAGCTACATGAGGACTTGACTTGCCCTTTTCTGTAGCCAGGATTCCTCTTTCTCTAACTCATAAGGTATCCACTGTATGCTGTGTATCATTTACATCCCAAAAGAAGAAAGCATATGGTTCTTCTTTCCTGTAGAAATACTAATTACTTATTTTTGTCAGTCTGATGTTTGATTTCTGGCAGAAGGAGAGATGACAGGAGTAAGCACTGCTAACCTGCTGTGCTGTGAAAAGCCTATAAATTCCACTTTCAGCTCATTTAGCATAGATGGGTAAAACCTGACTATAGCACAGGTGACTACAGTTTAGTGGCCACAGTGTAGTTAGCGGTTTGAACGAGAGGGATAGATGTGCCTATCTTTGGAGAGGGATTTGGGCAGATGAGGACCATCCAGTGCCATGATCCCAAGAGTGCCAGCATTATAGGGATGCCCCATGGAGGAGACATTCAGCCACCTAGATGTGAACACATTAACACTCAGCATGAGTGCACAAGAGTTTGCACTCATAAGGAGTAGGCATAGTGGCACACTTTGTGACACAGGTTACTTGTCCCCTACTCGGGAGGAGTTGGTGCCTATTCTAAAAGAACATCCTCAGTGTTAAAGGAGACCAATTGACATAATGGTCAAGGTCTTCACCTCCTGTGCATAAGGTACAGGGTTCAATCCTGACCTTCGGCCATTGCCTGTATGAGGTTTACATGGTCTCTGTGGGGTTCCTCCCACCTCCCAAAAACATGTTGATGTTTCCATCTTAAACTCACCCAAGAATAGAGTTGTAAGCTTCAGCACAGACTCTAGATGATGCCCTGTATTGGAAGAATTGTATAGCCCAAACGCCTTGGGCATCAGCTGTGGTGCACAGTGTCCTCTGCTTAGATGAACATGTATCACAGATTGTGTGCCGTGTCAAGGCTAGTTACTCAATGGTGTAAAAACTGGCTGTAGGTAATTCAGTCATGTTGACTGCCAAAAATAGGCATGGGTATTTGCCAGTTATAAGTGGGTTGAAGACCCAGCCTGCTCTTACCTATTCCAGGGACCCATGCTAACAGTGAAAGAGGTGCATGTGCCCCTGTTGGCCAGTGTGTTCCCACCATAAAGCCCAGCAGCTCTGGATTAGTAAGCTGCTGCTCAGCTGGTGCCAGTTTCCAGCTTGGGTTACCTGTGATACCGAAAGCTGAATCTAAAACCAATAAACCTTCCAAACATAGAATTGATAGACTCAGTATAGGTTTGCTGACAAGGGACAGCTTGGAAGTGAATGACATGATGATAAGTAGGAGGCTGGACAGGGTTACCTGTGATACCGAAAGCTGAATGTAAAACCAATAAACCTGCCAAACATAGAATTGATAGACTCAGTATAGGTTTGCTGACAAGGGACAGCTTGGAAGTGAGTGAGTGACATGATGATAAGTAGGAGGCTGGACATCCTATGTATACAAGAGGCCAGATGAAAGGGCAATGCAGCAAAGCCACGTGGCTTGGGATCCAGAGTCTTCTACTCAGGAGGTGAACAGAATAGAAATGGTATGAGAATTGTGGTGAAGGAGAGGCTTCAGAAGATGGTGAAGGATGCCATCAGAGTTAGTAACAGACTCACGTCATTCAGACTCCAGTGTAATGACAGTGCACTATTCGTAATCTCAGCCTCTGCACCACAGTAGTGTTGTGATAGTGAGGAAGAGAGTGCATTTGTACATGAGTTGCGTGACCTACTAGATAAAGTAAGAAAACTGGAGTTGGTGTTGACAAAGGGAGACCTGAATGCACATATCTGGACAGACAGAAAAGGGAAATGAGGACTGTTTTGAGTCCACATGGGTGGGGCAACAGGAATAAAGAAGGTGAGGCCATTCCAGACTTCTGTCTGGCAAATAGCTTGATGGTGGCTAACGCATGGTTCAGCAGGAGAGGCCATCTCAAGATCACGTACAAGAGTGTCCGACATGCAACTCCGGCAGACCTCGCCTAGTAAGGAATGGGCACTAAGATACAATCCGATATTGCAAAGTCATCCCTAGTGAAATAGTCGGCCCACAACTTAAGCCACTGGTTGCCACAGTCAGCTGCAAGCATGGCCAGACAAGGTACTAAGGTCAACAGAGGCTAGGCTGAAGACCAGGAAGTTGACTGGAGAAAAAGCACCCGAGTTCAGAGAATTATTCGGGGCTATAGCACCTCAGGAAGACGAGCATGTAGGTGGAGTTAAAGAATGGCAACACCTCAAAACAACACGTGTAAGGACTGTAGAACAAATATGCGGCCAAGCCAGATGTGGGAATAAGGTACATAAGGAAAGCTGGTGATAGAATGCAAAAGTCCAGGAAGTCATCAAAAGCAGGAAGGAGTGCAGGAAAAGGTGAGAAATAGGAAAGATGGACCAGGCTAAGAAGGAATGCTGGTTGGCTAACAGAGACTAAAAGATGAGTTGCAATAGCAAAGTGAAAGGCATTTGAGGCACTCTACCAGCTTCTGGAAAGTGACTCAGTAGAAGGTGTAAAGAGATTCTTATCAGTCTGCAAGGCAAGGACCGAAAGATAAAGATAGTCAAACACCTTTCAGCAACAACCTACTCATTGGTTCACAGAGCATCAAAGGCAGATGGAAGGAGTACTTCCAGCAGCTTCTGAATGAAGAAAACCTCACGGAAGCTTACTGCCCCAGAAACGGCCTACAATTAAAGAGGAGGAGGAGCCCACCCAAGAAGAAGTAAGAAGAGCACTAAGGAAAATGAAATCAGGGACAACAGTAGGCTTCTGAATTTCTAGCTTTCCGACTAAAGTGTTTCTTATTAAACTTAGAACAGATCTTATGGCTGTCAAATTTGTGATACTTTGCTAAACAGTAAAGACCTTAAAGATGAAACCTTTTTCAAGACATCTGACGCTACAAAGTCCATTTGGTAATTTTTGTTTGGATGTTCTTAGAAACAGTACAGAACCTTAAAACATATCTCTTTAGAGTAAAATGACAGATTGTGCATTACATTTATGAGACCACATTTATGAGACTGAGGCCTAGGAAACAATCAAGGAAGTAGCAAAGAAAAGCAGGGCTTTATGCTTCAGGTGACAGAAGGGATCTGAGTAGGATGCATTTTGTGCTGTGTATTATTGCTGGCCTTCTAATGACATGGGTTCTGTCCTGCATTTGTATACCCCTAGGGATGTTGCACTACTGAGAAGAATTAGGCCAGGGGATTGACAATCGCCTTTGGCTATCAGTTTGTATTAAAATTACTTCAACAGTGATCCTTAGGATGAACATCCCTGCTTACATCTGTTAGAGCTAAGAAAAAAAACCCTTGTTAACAGTACCATTTAAAATAGCTAATTAATTTTGACATAGTTTGAGAGTGGCCATGGCCCACCTGCGTATGCCATTTCTGCTGTGTTTATTTTTAAGTACTGACAAATCTTACTAACATAGTCAGAAGAAGACTGATAGTAGGTGTGTTAACATAATGATGAAAACTGTCATAGTTATATATCTTTGCATAATACTTATGTTCCCTCATACCTAGACCTTGGCATCTTTTATGATTTGCTAGCATCATTTATGATTTGCATACCTACATTTCTGCCATAGATTCGTACATATTTACTAAACATGCAGTCCAGAAGACCTTTGAGGAGCCTATCCCAAATTCCCATTTGCCCCATATCAGTGTTATTGGTTAAGTGACTTGCTCAAGGTCACACAGAAGACATGTGAAAACTCAGGAAATCAAACCCTGTACCACAAGAGGTAGCTTGTCAACATATTAGGGTCTTAATTCTCTGAACTAACTTCCATATTGGGTGGGCTATCAGTTCATGTTGTCTTCTAAGGTTCCATTTACAAGGATCTGAATACATTTCATAATCTGTACAATTTGCATTTTTGTTTGATGTACTACCAAATCTGAGTGGCTAGAATTTTATTATCCATGTTTTGGAAACTTTTGCTAACGGTCACAGCAAAATGTATTTAATCTGAAGATGTTGATTTGTCGTGTATAATCTAATTCATGGACTGTATACTTTGTTAGAGATTATGATATTTATTGAATATTCAGTGTACTCTGAGGCAGACCAGTCTCAATGTTAATTGCTTTAATGGTATTATAGCAAGATTATACAGCCACTACATCTACTTAGAAAACACTGCTTTGTTTTCATAGTTACTGGAATTAGAATTGCAGGCATCCTGCTTCTAATATGGAACCTCATTTATTGTACTGTTTTAGTTTACATTATCAAGTTAACTGCAGTAAATAGTTTTCTAAAGATTGAAGCACCATTGTTTTCAGTAGAAAGGGAAATTGTTTCTCAATTGATATTGCTGTGTGTGTTAAATATCACAAATGTTTGTCTTTTCAGTTATAATAATAATTGTTATTATCACTGGAGTTTTTTCATAGTTGTATAGTGAGCAAGTAGTGAAGCAACAAGTTACATGTCTTGCTCATTGTCTGGTAAATACAGTGACTGCCACTGGTGCTGCCCTTCAATCCTGGATGCCATAAGTGACTGCTGGTCCTTCCCAGGACCTAATCAGAAACCTTTCTGTAGCCTAAGAGGAGATTGAGGCATTCCAGTGTAGCATCATACTTTCAGCCATAGGGATTTATTTTTCTGTTGATATGCACTATCCATGTCCTTGCTGCAGTCCTCTGTGCCCAGTGACATAAGGCTGTGAACAAGAACATTTGTCTGTGCACGCCCCCAGCATTTTGTAAGCATTGGGCACATACCCAAGTATCAGTACCAGGGTGTTATCCCTATGACCCCCTCCCCATGGGATAAGCAAGCTGGTAAAATACTGATGTATTTCCAGTCCATTAGAAGGAAGTACTTGACTAACCTTTTGTGAGGATTTGTCTGCAGTGGCTCACAGTTGCAGTTTGTTTTTGTATTCTTTTCCTTGGCCACCACACATAGGGATATGAATTTCATAATACCATATTAGGTTTGAGAGGGCGCATCCTGACCTTTTACATCACCAGTTCCATTTATTTTCTGCCAATCTTACAAATGAGACTGCATTTTTGACATCTGTGATGATGTGAGGTAGTGCCAGAGAGAGTAAGGCAGTACCTGTGTAGCATATGCTGGCATACCTAGCTGGAGTTTTATAAAGAACTGTAAGTCATTGGAATATCAAACTGATTTGTACAGGTGCTTGTGTTAAAAATGTATTTGTAAAGTTGCCTGTGTTAAAAATGTATCTATAGTGGGTCCTGCTGGACAGAAAAGAAATATAAATGGATGTCGGACTGTATTGTTGTAACTGATTAAATGTATATATTTTAACAGGGGATACTGGAAGGGAAGGAGTTAAGCTCAGCCCAGAGTAGCTTAAAAAAACATAGCCTGAAACTAAATGACTTGGTTTAGGCCATAAAGATTTTATTTTACAAGTCTGAATGTTGCCAGAGAATAGCTTGTTAGTTTCTGCAGGAAGGGTGGAAGTGTTGGAATTGTTTTACAGTTTCCAGATGCTGTAATAAACCTTAGCTAAAGTTCTGTGTGAGTACTGTGACACATCAGTGCCAGATCCTGGCTCAGTTTCTAGTGAGAGTGTAGTGTGGGAACCACATAGTCAGGTGACCAGATGTGATGTCATTCTATAGCCAGCACTTAAGTTTTATTTGAATACTAATGAGAGATGTGAGGTGTGCACTTTGTTTTTGGGACCTGACAAGACACACACCCATATCATCTTGCCTTGCTTTAGTAAGTAACTAGGGAACAGTAATTTTTCAGTCAGTTAGAGAAATATAGAGAAATTAGCTAAATGTATTTTTTCTGTACCTGTCTTGAGTCTTTCTGTGTTTTTTTTTATATTTCCTGTGATTGAAACTCTGGTGTTTTATTCTAAATAGATATTCAGTATTTTCATGTTTTTCTTTATTAAATATATCTAATCCCATCATTGTGGCTGGTCTTTTATAAAACATTTAACCTTTGAGAGTACTTGCATTTATTTAGTGGCATTGTGTCTCCCCATTCCTGTAAGTCTTGTTACTTTCTTAACACTACCATTTTTATAAATATTAATATTACTGAGTGTAATTGTGTACCCTTGTAAGAGCCTTAAAGTAGCTGGCTACAGGTGTTCTGGTGGCAGTGAATCTACCTTATAGTCTGGGTGGAAGTGTCCGTGGATAAGCAGTGCCAGCCTTTCCCAGAGAGTGCAACAGCTACTTTGAACAGGGACACCGAGAGCACTGATTTCATAGAGCGGGTGGTGGTGGAGGACTTGCTTGAAATACCCAGCTAAGGACTTAGCTCTGTAGTAGTCAGTGGGGAGTCTTATTTGGGGTCTGGAGAGAAAAGACAGCCCCAGGACTGGAGTACACATTCCTGTGTGCTTTAAGGGAAATTGTACTCTGTGTAGTGAGCTGCAGCTGAAAATACTGTCTGTGTCTGTTTTTCTTGCAATGAGCATTCTCCACCTCTGTCAGTGGTGAGGACTGAGGCTCCTTGATCACTGGCTAGAGTAGGGATGTCACATATTGGTGAGCAGCTGTGTGGATATTAATTTAATGTCTGTAGCCTGTAAGCAGTTGTCACTAAAGGTGTGTGTACTCTTAGTAGCTACAAGGCAAACATACAGAGTTTCATTTTTCACAACACTTTGATTTATTTTTGTTCGCCTAGTTTAGTCAGGGAAAGTAGGAAAAGATGTCAGCAGAAATGATTATGGCAAGCTGACAGTGAACCAGTTGGCTAAGATGTGCCAATCCAAATGACAGGTGCATGCCAACCTGACTAAAGAAAAAATAATTTCAGCCTTTGTCGCAGCTACAACACAGACCAGCAACCAGGAAGACAGCCAGTCTGGTGATGGGGATATTCAGCCCTCAGAAACAGGACAGTTCCCCTTTTCCTCAGAGGACTTAAAAACCCATCTGGAGTTAGAGACTTGAACTGGAGGCAAAATGTATGGAATTAGAATCAGCAGAGAGACTGCAGAGCTTGGAGGCTGAAGAAAATGAGAAACCGTGTCAACATGAGAGGGATATTGCTGACTCTTTAACAGGAATATGGAGGTAATGGGGAAGGGAATAAACAAACTCCAGAAGCAACAAAGGTCAGTAAATTTCTTCCACAGTATACAGAAGGTGATAATTTTGATAGTTTTATTCATATATTTGAAAGAGTATATAGACAATGTGATGTTGACCAAAGGGCTCTGGTTACTTTTCCTGACCCCTTTACTCCATGGTAAAGCTGTAAATTATGACAAGGTTAAACAATGTTTATTGGAATGTTTTAAGTTAACACTTTAAGCTTACAGAAAAAAAAAATGTAAGCATAGACGTAGGGCATATGAAAGTATATGTGATTATATTGCAGAGCTAAGCACTTATTTTCATAGGTGGGTGAGTGGCTGTCAGGTCACTACTCTTGAAAGGCTGGCAGACATTTTGGTGAGGGAACAAGCCCTTAGTACTTTGCCTGAGGATATGAGAATCTGGTTGGCAGACCAGGAGTGTAGCTCTGCAGATGAGCTGTGGAGAAAAGGGGATCTCTACTTAACAAGCCGGGCTTCACTGCACAAAAAGGAGATACCCAGAGCTGCACTTGGATATAGGGGAACCCATGGTAGGCAGCCTAAACCACCCCAACAGTGTCCAACAGTAACAGGGGAAGCCACTAATTCAGGTACATGGCCAGGATCAGGGTTTAGATGTTTTAAATGTAAACAGAGGGGTCTTGTAGCATACAAATGTCCACTGAAGCAAGGTGGGGAACAAAAGGTGAGGGAGCCAGCAAGTGGGAATAACAGCATACCAGTGGTAAGTTATCTGGAGATAACAGGGGGTACCAAGCTATCACCGGAGTTTGTATCCCATCTTAGTGGATGGAAAACAGGCCACTGCCAAGAGAGAGAGAGCCTGTGACATAACCATTATGAAGCCTGCAGTGGTTAAAGAGGAGCAGTACTTGTCCACTCCAGTCAGAGCTTTAGGAGGGACCCCATTCCAAAAACCTTTGACCAGTGTTCACCGTGACTGGAAGGGTGGAAAAGAAAGCAGCTAAGTAGGGAATGATTTTCATAATGCAGTACCTTTGTGTGCATGCAGTTACACACAGTCAGGCTTTGAGACAGGCATGTGGGTCTTGTAGCCTGGGGAGACCCAGACAACCCCACACCTGAAGCCGGGGCTGGTGATGTGGCTATTTCAGGGAGGGAGCTACCCTGTAGCGGCAAGCCTGAAGGTTTGCCACAGCTGCTGATAGGTACTGATGTTTCCTTGGACAGGGTGACTGCAAGGGCAGAGGTGAGTCGTAGTACCCAGGCTAACAGTGAGGCACCGGTGTCAGAAGATACCAGACTTCCTGTGAAAGGGGAGCTGGGAAAGGACATAAAGGTAGAGTTGAGACGGGCTCAGCTCTCAGACACTGTCTGTCTTTCGGCTTTTCCCGGTTAGGGGTCGCCACAGCGGAACTCCGGTCCGCTAATGATTGGCAGTAGATTTTTACATGCTGGCTTGCCGGACCTAATGCACAACCTTCAATGAAGGAACGCCCATTCATGCATGACACACAGAAGACGCTCTAACTGAGAATCGAACGTGCAATGTCTAACTCTGAGGCGACAACGCTACCGCAGCACCAGACACTACATTATGAAATTTGAGGGGTGGTAGCTAAGGAGACACCTGATTCTCAAGGAAAAGGAGTCTGTACACTGGAACAAAAGGTTATAGAGAGTGGACCCTTGAGGGAGGGCAATAGGGTGAGGTAATACAGCAGTTGGTAGTGCCCAGATCCTACTGTCTGGCACTTCTAGCCGTAGCCCATGGCATACGTTTTGCATGTCATATGGTCATAAAGTGTACCAAGAAACATATTATGCAGAACTTTTATTGATCTGTGATTGCAAGGGGTGTAACAAGGTACTGCAGAACCTTTGAGCAGTGCCAAAAAGTAGGCAAGGCAGGAGACCAGGTCAAAGCTCCTTTGATGTCTTTGCCTGTGATTGAGGAGCTATTTCAGAGGGTAGCTATGGATATTGTGGGGCCTCTTAAGTACCCCAAGTTCCACAGGGAAGCAGTATATCCTATCCTAATGGTAGTAGATTATGCTACTAGATACCCTGAGGAGGTGGCTGTGTCCTCCATCGAGGCAGAGAAGGTAAGAAATGCAGGGTAGGTTTCCTGAGAGAAATACTGACCGAAAGAGTTGCCAGTTTCATGTCAGACATGCTGGTTTGTCAGTGGGAGTGCTGTGGGGTGAAGCATCTAAAGTCTAGCCATGCCACGCCTAGACTGATGGTCTTGTGGAGAGGTTAAACTCTACACTGAAGACCATGCTAAGGGCATTTGCAGACCAGTTTGAGAGAGTAGGACAAATAACTGACCCATCTGTTTGGATACAGTGAGGTACCCCTGGAATCCACAGGATTTCACCCTTTGAGTTGCTGAATGAGCATAGGTTGAGGGGGCCCTTGGATTTGATTTGTGAGTGGGACGGGTGAGTGTGAATCCCACAAGGAGTCTGTTGTGGCATATGTCCTACACCTCAGGACAAGGCTTAGGGAGCTCATGGGCTTGGCCCAGGAGAACTTGGCAGGAGCCCAACAGCAGAAAAAGTTCTGGTACAACAGGAATGCTCGCACCCAAGAGTATGCTGTGGGGACAGCAGCTTATGGTGCCTATTCCTGTCAGACACCGTAAGTTGCAGGCAGCTTGGGAGGGACCCTTCAAAGTGGTAAGGAAGATCAGTGATGTTAACTACATGGTAAAACTGCAAGGCAGGAGGGGGAGGCACAAACTGTACCATGTTAACATGATAAAGCCTTAGCATGATAGGGTGGCCATTTTACTCAGTATTTGCATAGGGTGGCAGGAGGAGTCTGAGGGAGATCTGGTAATCTGGTGACTGATCACCTCAGTGAAGCTCGGACTGACACCTCAGTGGAAAGGGTAGCAATGTCCCAGCGGCTATCCCCTACTGAAGTGTGAGAAATCTGAGTAGTGTTACAGGAGTTTGGGGACATCTTCACACTGGGAAACCCGAGGACTGGAGTGTGCGTTCCCTGTGTGCCCTTAAGGGAAGTGCAGAGTGCTGCATCTGAAAATACCGTGTGTGTCTATTTTTCTTACAGTGAACATTCCCCACCAGTGTCAGTGGTGAGGACTGAGGCTCCTTAATCACTGGCCCAGAGTAGGGATGTCACAACATCCATGATAGGAAACATCCCATATTTGCTGTCAAATAAACAAAAGTCTTCCAAGTGATCCTGCATTCATCAGATCACTGTTTAGGACCTTCACTGTACAGCCAGACACCAGTCTAAGCGTACACCTTCTAAGCCAAATGAAAAAAGTCACTCTTCCTGTTATGTGATATGTGCTGCTGATCCATCAGTGAAAGAGAGTGAGCCTAAGCACTGTATTGGCTGATGTTGAGAGGAGGAAACTGTTCAGCTTACCTTTCAGGGTTGAGTCTTCAGAAGTTGGTACCTCCTCTTCTGAGCTTTAGAGTATAGAGCATCATGGCATCTGGTCTGCTCATATGAAACGCTGAAGTTCTACGGCAAGAGCTATGTGGTCAGATGCTGCTTGCCACCACTAGGTCAAGGTTGGTTCCTTAGCAGTGTAAACAAGATTCCTGTTGGCCTGTATTCCCTCAGTGGTCTCCAGTGTGCATGCATTTTTATATGTGTTATGGGATTTAACCTGGCGAGTATGGAAAAGTGCTTTGTAAAGAGTGCAGTATATCACTGACACATCAGCTTTTCAAGCACCAGTGTTCCCTGCTGAGCTTGTTTATCCCATTGCTAGTGACCATTTTTCAGTAGTCATCATGTACCTGCAACTCAGTCATTTTCCTTTTTGTGTCAGTGACTACAGGCTGTCTCTTCAGAAGTCTGTGCTAGACAGGTTGCCTAATACCTTATATTTGGACTAAGAGGATGAGTCTAAGGGCACTGTGATACTTGCTTTAGAGATGAATAAAATGCCAATAACCTGTCTTCCATACAGAGCACGCCCCCATGACCTCTCTCTTGGAGAGTCTGTTAGACTTCAGAAGTCCTCAGTGAAGTGGTCTGTTGCCATTCTACTTTCCTTCCAGAAAAGGGCAAACCTGTATCTAAGAAGAATGAGGAACTTTGGTCACCCCACTCCCACCCTACCACATAACTTGCATTAAAAGTTCTATTCTTCAGCATTACTCTCTGCAAAGGATGCCCCCTATTAACTCTTGGGAGAGTAAAGTGACATTCTAACCAAGCATTTCAAGAAACATTGCTACATGGTCTTCACAATCCAGCATAGATCAGAGAGTCTACATCATTGTTACCCTTTGCCAACTCTTAAGGAGTCCAAGGCATTGGATAGGTTGGACAAAAAGTTTTTTCTGCACTGTCACTTTGGTACTTACAGACATTTATCTGTTTCCTGTGTCCCAGTTTGAGTTCTCCCTGTAACAGGCTCTGAAAGAGCTTTGCAGAATTTCTTGATACTAGAGTTAGTGAGCATCTGGTGAAGACCCTCACTAGTACTTCAGCACTGGGCTTCTGCATAGTCCATTGCAACTTTAAGTAGAATAATGCTGTTGTCAAGAGGAAACATGACATCTGGATGACTGGAGGAGTCCCATTCCTGTGAAATGGTTCCACTGAAAGACACTTGCAGTGGACATAACTTCACATTTACACAAAAGTGAGGAAAAGTCATAGGTAGGGAGTTCCCCCACAATGGGGGCACGGGGCTTTTCTCCTCCAGAACATACTTTAGTTTTGGTACACTGAAAGTGTTTTTCAGCAGAATTGTTTAGCAAGATTGGCACTCACTGAAATTGGTGCTGCTAGGTCAGCATGACTCTTTGTGAGGTCAGCGGTATATCAGGTGCGCTTACACTGAATGACATAATTTAGTCTGTCCTTAAGGATGAAGGATGACATTGGGCAGGAATTCTTAATGCATTATTGTGGGGTAGGATAAGAGTTTATCAGGCAGGTGTCTGAGGATCTGACAAAAAAAACCTGGAAAAGAAAAAATAGGCATTGATCACTGTGGAGGTTTTCTCTGTTACTCTCCTGCAGGGTGGTCCGATACCGAGCAGTTTTATCCTAAATGAATCCCCAGCTGAGCTTTCCATGAACCACAGCAGGGAAAACAGCAGTAGCCATGGCTACCCTTTAGAGATCTATATGGAAACCGGATCTCCAGTTTTGCCCAAAGATGGAAAGTTAGCAGCAAGTACTTATGTATTCTGAACATCGTATTAAATACTCGCTTCCTGGAATTCTTATCTTCTCTTTCCTCAAGTGACAGGCTCTTTGGATATGGAATAGACCCAGACTGCTTTTTTAACAGGCTGCAGATCCTGCTTCATCTTTGAAATGGGGAATAAGGAAAGGGTTTCTTTCCCACCTGTTCCTCATTATGAAGGCCATGAGAGACTCTTGCCCTGTCCTACTTGTCACTACTTTCAACCAGTTACTTTGAGTCATTCAGTATTTCAAATTCCATTTGGTGAATTTCTAGGAAGTCATGCCTGTGCTACCACAAGATTCTTGGATGGTGTTACCAGGCATGATGAATGCATTTTGGCATATTACTCTTTTGGGTCCTCACAAAAGGTTCTCTCTTCCCCTTGTGGAACAGCACAACATTCAGTACAAAACTCATTTGGCCTTTCATTTGCACACATTGTCTTCTAGGGTACATGCTGGGGTGACAGATGCCTTGCAAGATAAGGTACTGCAAGTGTCCTGTTACTTGGATGATAAAATTCTGGTGACGTTATTAAGGGGCTCTCAGTGACACTTGTTTTCATCCTTCTCTGTTTGCAGGCCATGTGGGGTACCATTAACTGGCAGTAGTAATTTATAGTCTCAACTCAAATATTCCTTGCATGGGGTGAAGCTTAATGGCCTACAGTGTCTTTTCTACCTGTAAATAGGACTAGGATGTCATGGCTATCATGTCCAGGATAAGATCACAGAGCTGAATGGAGGCCCAAAGCTCACTACACTTTGAGCCTCATGGCAGCCATCATCCTGTATTCCTTTCTGTGGATTTGGGTTTGCGGATGTTCAAGTGTTAGTGGCTGTAGAGTTATTCAGAGAGTCTTCTGATGATTCATCACGTATGGATTGGGAACCCCAACTCCTTTCTTGCCTGGTGCAGAGCAAATGACCCTCCCTAGGAAGGGAGGCTTTACTTCATCAGAGTGAAGCTAATGACAGGTCGTCTGGTGACTGAGGCTAACGTCAGGTCTGTAAAATGAGGCGGCCGATGCCATTACATCAGTCCTTCTTGCCATGGAGCCCGATGCAGAAACAGTTTCGCGAGTGCATTGGTCGGCTGTTGCCAGAGTGAGGGAATAACCGTCTAAAGCTAAGTACCCTGTTGGGGAACCTTTTCTTGCTTTTATCCGATGTCAGAGAAAGTCAATAATTGTCTCAGTTGTGGAAAACCGATCCCACACCGAGACTTTCATACCCTCTGTGTCACCTGCTTAGGCTCAGACCATGACATCCCCAGATGTTGGTTCTGTGCTCTGTTTAATGCTAGAACTAGTAGGAGAAGAGCAGAAATTGTAGCTAGACATTTCAGCAACACTTTTTCTCACGCAAAATGGTGTTGGTCGGTCAGGCAGCTGTTGATTTGGCTAGAAAAAAGAAAGACAAAGAAAAGGGTAGGCCTCAGAGAGTTAGGTCCGAAATCAGCTAGCTTTCCTCCCACAACAGTTGCTGAACTCAGTGAGGTGCCTTCACAGCCCCTGACGTTAGCTGAGGAACCATCACAGGCCTCTAACGAGACCCGTTTGGAGTCTGGTAGGCTGCCGGGTCCATCTTCTCCTGCCAGTACATTGGCCTTCAGTCATATGGTTGGGTCCAGAGCAGCTTCACAGGCACTGGTTTCCATAGAGACAGTACCAACGACCATTGCCAGGCAGAGACCGACGACTAAGCCGCCGGTTAGACTAACTTTGTACAAGGCCTCCGAATCCACCAGGCCAAAGACAGATGTTACACTTAAAAAGACTCCCTCCCAGGAACCGAGTCAACGACTTCTTCCTTCCAGCCTGCTACACAGTCGCAGCAGCTTCACAGAATGGCAGAAGATTTGATCACTCTGAGTAGAGGAAGCCAGGCTACGCAAACCACATCATCTAAAAGGAAGAGGGGCACTTCCCCTGAGGCTCTTTCTGACTAGGATTCAGAACGTTCTAAATTAGAAGAGTCTGACACTGAAGACCAGCCTTTTGCAGCATTTGAGGACTCTGATGCTGACAATCCCATTCCTGCTGCCTCCCCACCTAAGGACCTCTCTTTCGGTGAAACTTTAAATTCCCTCTGGGAACATTTTCACTGGGAGGCACAGGATTACCCTCACTCAAAGAAGAGACTGAGAGAATTCCTTGACCTACCGCAGCATAAACATCTGGCCACTCCCCCAATCCTGGATGTGGTTGAGTATGCCTTTTTAGAATCTGCACTCACCCCAGACTCATTTCCCCCTGCTCCCAGGAAGCCAGACAAATATTATAGGGTGCAAGACACCCACAAGTATCTTTTTGAAAGCCCTACAGCTAATCCAGAGGTCATTACTCAGAATCCTAAGGGGGCTAGGGCTAGCTCTTCTAAAAACCCCATTCCAACTCATAAAGAGAGCAGATCACTAGACAGACTAGGCAAGAAGGGCTACGCTTCAGCTACCTTAGCCATTAGAGCTCTGAATTGTCAATTTCATATGCTGAAATACCAGCAAAATGTCCTGGAATTATTAAAACAGAAAATGTCCACCCTACCAGACAGCAGTGCAACTATAGAACTAAGTGATCTTATACTTTCTAGCTCCCAGGTAGCCAGGCATTTCCTACATTGTGGGTTTGATGCCTTGGAGGCTTCCAGCAGGGCTGCAGTTACTGGCTCTGTGATCAGAAGGTATGCCTGGTTAAGAGAGCAATCTTTGCCTGACCAGGTAAAATCCACGTTATTCCATGCCCCTCTGGATAAGAACCAGCTGTTTGGATCGAAAGCTGAGGAGGTTATTAAGAAAATGGAAGACAAGGCCAAGTATATGCAGACTGTGAAGGATTTCTTGCAGGTACAGCCTCCCAGGTTCAGTAGGAACTTCCCCACAAAACATTGGTCCTTTCCTACCTAAACAAAACCTGTCCGGAGGAAGGGGCACAGAGACCGGCCTTCTAGGCACCAGCCACAAAGCCAACAGAGATCCAGACAATGGACCTCTACTACAACTAGGCAAGAGAGTTCTAAACCCCACTCCCTTCTCTAAGGATTCACAGTTACTCTCCCCCTTCCTGCTCCCCCACATCCTCCCAGAGAGACTAGGAGGAAGACTTTCCCTCTTCCTACAGAATTGGCAAACCATCATCTCAGATCGATGGGTCCTAAAAATGATTACCAGCGGATACAGATTCTTTTCAGAGAAAATCCCACATATTCAGGCTTTTCAGATGTACCAGCAAATCAGAGAGCATAAGCAATCTGCCAGATCCCAAAAGCTTTATGTCCAAGGTGCCGTGGAACCTGTACCAGAGAAACAGGCTGGAAAAGGGTTTATTCCAGACTGTTCCTGTTGCCCAGAAAGGAGGGCATCTGGTGCACTATTCTAGACCTATCCACTCTGAATCTGTCCCTCCTGGTCCCAAAATTCAAAATGCTGAACCTACACAAACTCTTACCAATGCTGATACCACGTGCTTGGCTAGTGACTCCAGATCTGAAGGATGCCTACCTCCATATCCCAGTAAGGAAGTCCTGCAGGTGTTTCCTGCGCTTCAGAGCAGGGTCACAACACATTTTCAGTTCTCTGCTCTGCCCTTTGGGTTATCTACTGCTCCCAGAGTCTTTACCAAGTTTGTGGCTCCTCTCATTGCCTTTTGCAGACAGAAGAGCATACAGATTTTACCCCTAGCTGGATGACTGCCTCATCCAGGCAAACACAGAGCACAAACTCCTGCAGTAATTCACCTTTGTTCAAACTCTCCTAACCTCCCTGGGATTCACTATCAACCAAGAGAAGCCCCAATTTCACCCCATCAGAAGGTTAACCTTCCTGAGAGCTCTGCTGGACACTTCAACACAAGCAGCTTCCCTCCCTCTGGAGAAGCAGAGCTTCCTCCACTTTTACTTTACACAGCTGGCATGCAGAACCCACCGCGCAGCAAGGAAATTCCTGCAAGCGCTGGGATACATGGCCTCCTGCATCCTGTTGGTGCCCCTAGCCAGACCTCACATGAGGAAACTATAATGGTACCTCAGATACCTCTGGTGCCAGCACTCACAGTCACTGGAACACCAGCTGCCCCTGATTCCTTGTTTAAGGAAGGAGCTCTTATGGTGGGCAGAGGCATGTACACTAAACAAGGGTCTTCCCTTCATTACTCTCTCACAGGGCCAGACCAACACCACAGATGCTTCAGACACAGCCTGGGGGGCACACCAAGGAAGTATGTGCACTCAGGGTATTTGGGAACGGGAGGTTCAGGGCTTCCATAGCAACCTAAAAGAAATGCTGGTGGTGCACAGGGCAATCCTAGTTTTCAAAGAATACCTGAGACCAGGAGTGCTCTTAATCAGGGCAGACAACACAACAGTAATGTAGTACATCAACAAGCAGGGGGGCACGCACTCTTACCCCCTGTGTCGCTTAGCTATGCAAATCTGGGAGTCTGCCTCAAATCTGGGACTGCATCTGATAGCTCAGTACATCCCAGGGAAACGGGACACCATGGCAGACCAGTTAAGCAGAAGCCTCCTGGATCCCCACAAATGGCAGCTGCACAGGGGGACCTTTCTCAACATCAGCCAAAATGGGTGGAACCCAGACATAGTCTCATCACAACCTCAGAAAACCGCCAGCTTAGCAAGTTCTGCTCCAGAGAGTTCCATCCAGAACCATAAAGGGTGGACGACCTATCCTTCCACTGGGGCAACCTGTTTGTGTACGCATCCCACCCCCCTTGCCCCTGATTCCCAGGGTTCTTCTCAAGATCAGGGAGGAAGGACCAAAGGCTATTCTCATTGTCCCAGACAGCACTGGTACCCCTTGCTGCTCAGTCTGGCCAAAGAACCTCCCATGAGCCTGCCTCTCACACAAACCTTCTAACTCAGGAGAAAGGGACAGTACTGCATCCAAACCTCCCCACACTCAAGCTGTCCACATGGCTGATACCCCAAAAGCAGATGGCACCTCACCTTTCAGCAGCCATGTTCTGAATGTCATTAAGGAGGCCAGAAGGCCTAGCACCAGAAAATCCTACTTCGCCAAATGGAAAAGATTTACTATCTGTTGCCAGAGTAAGGGGGGTCAACAGCACCCATGCCACTCTGCAATTGGTTCTGGACTACCTGGCAGAGCTCCTAGAAAAGGGATTGTCTTATTCCTCCATCAAGACACATGCCTCTGCTATCTCTGCATTTGTCCAGGCGGCTCAGCCATATTTTTTCAGCACCTGTTAAAACAGTTCCTTAGGGGTGTAGTACACATCAGACCACCTAGAAGGCCACCTGCTCCTGCGTTTGATCTTAACTTTGTCGTGGAAAAATTGACTCTACCTCCCTTTGAGCCAGCTGCTTCAGCTGACCTAAAGTACCTTTCTTGGAAAACTGCCTTCTTACCGGCCATCACCTCAGCCAGGAGAGTTTCTGAACTGCAGGTCCTTATGGCCACTGAGCCCTTCATTATTTTCCATGCTGACAGAGTGTCTCTTTGATCCAACCCCTCCTTTATGCCTAAAGTGGTCTCCGATGTTACCCTCAACCAGGCCATCCATCTCCCTACCTTCTTTCCCAAACCACAAAATAAAGGGGAAAGAATTGTGTATACGCTAGATGTGCAGAGACAATTGAGATATTACAAAGGTAAAACTGTGAGGATGCTGAAAAAGAGGATATAAGAGCACCTCTATGATATTAGAAAACAGGATGACAATAATGGGTTATACAGGCATATAAAAGCCAACCCCAATCATACCTTTTTTTTTCGGATTTTGGAAGTTGTGCCAAAGGACATAAGGGGAGGAGACTGGAAGAATGAATTAGAAAAAGCTGTAATGAAATGGCAGCCACGATACAATTCAAATGTTACACTAGGATTAAATGACTTTATTTCTCTTAAGCCCGAATTAAAACATAGGGCACAAAAACTTTGATTTAAGGGCATATAAATTTCAATACTAATGTGTACATACAACAAAAATAGGGTGTTTTAAAATGTCATTTTAAAATATGTCATTTGCATATTTTATTTAAATTTTAAAGTGATTGGTTGACTTTTTTTTTAAAAGGAGAATGTTCAGTTATTTTCACAGTTCTGAAGAAGTCCGGATGGACGAAAGCGCTTGACTGTGGATTTTTGTGTTACCGTGGAGGATACAGTTACCATACTTCTAATGCTGTGGATGTTTTAATTATACCATGGAATAAACTGTGGTTCATTACCCGAGTGACCTCCTTGTTTTTCCAGCATACAGAGAGTGTTCTTGAACCCTGGACAATAAACAGTTTGTTTACAGTGATTTACAAAAGAATATGGCTTGATGGTCATTAAGGCCTTTTTGCAACAAGGCCTTAATGGCTTGATGGCCATTAAGGCCTTTTAGCAACAAGTACAAATATTGAATTAAACTGATACTGACAGTGTATGTTTACTGTTAGACTGTGTGTTGACCAACAATATTTTTATGTATCATAATTGCTTCTATCGTCAGAGCAGGGGGGTGGCCATGGCACCCCCTGCACAAACTCATATGCCAACATAGTGTTGGCATATTGGGAGGATCAAGCAATATTTAAGGCAAACCATTTATGGATGGGGTACCTGAGGTACTATGTCCATTTTGTGGACAATGTCTTCCTGCTTTGGACGGGGACACAAGAACAGCTTTTATGAGTTTGTTACCTACCTGGAAAGCACCACTGATTTTTTTGAGGTTTGGTATTTCACTCTCAGATACAACTTTAGATTTCTTAGATATCAGAGTGATGAAAAACACAGAGCAATGGATTGAGACTGTGTTATATAGGAAGGAATGCTGGAGGAATACTCTCCTAGCCTATGATAGCATGCACCCCAGATTCACATTTAACAATATTGCTCAGGAACAATTTTTTCAAACATCTAGGTTATGTACTAATGATCAGACATATAGAGAGAAGTCTGCAAAATTGATGGTGAATCTAAAAGCAAGGGGATATAATCAGAGCATCATACAGCGGGCATTTAATAAAAGTGGAGAAGAGAGGTTGAAAAAAAGCAAAACCCTGGTTTTCTAGAAATGTACAGGTGCATGACGGGGAGACTGATATAAGTAGGCAGCCCCTTCGAGTTACTTTGAATTATAGTAACAATGTGGGGAGCCTATTTGACATTATCCACCAAAACTGGAAAATCTTGTTAACTGATGATAGAGTGAAGACATTAATAACTCAGGAACCCACATTTTGTTTCAGACGTAGTAAGAATTTAAAGGATTTGCTCTGTACAGACCAACAGGGGTTAGGAAACCTGTCATGGGACGACAAGGGAGATTCCCTTGTAGACACTTCAAAGTTTTTCAAGACATTAGACACAACAACATATCCATCCATCCGCTGTCTGGAAAGAGCTATTCATTGAAACAATATGTTGACTGTTTGACCAGCAATATTATATACTTGTCTGACTGTATGCAGTGTTGTTCTTTTTATGTCAATAAAATAAATTATAGATTGAAAGACAATGTGTTACAACATATGTCAGCTATACATACAGCCAATATACATAATGCCCTGTATCAGCATGTAAAGCAGTACCCTGGGCATGTATTTTCTTTTATGGTTTTGCAGGTTATTCATCCAACCAGGAGGGGGGTGATTTGAGAAATATAACAGAATGCAGTGAAACTAGATGGATAATCAATCTGGGTGCTGATAGAGCACTTGGCCTGAATGGTGTTATTCCTATCAAACCTTTTTTAAAAAAAAGAGGAGGGCTTTTTACTGAGTTTTTGATTGGCTTTTATGTATTTTAAAAGGTGTTCATAACTTCTGTATGTTGTCTGTAGGAGTTTTTTTTAAAACCTGAAAGCGCTAACCTACTGCATTTTATTAAACTATTGTTTTTTTTATCAGCCTGGTGGTCTGTATCATCTGTTTTTCCTGTTGGAATTTACTGTGAAACTGGACCTTAAGGGCGAAATCTACAATTGTGTTTTTTGGCTGTTTTAAAAACCACAAAATAAAAGGGAAAGAATTTTGCATACACTAGATGTGCACAGACAATTGAGATATTACCTGGATAGGAACAAATCAGTCAGGAAATCTGACCAAGCTACTGGTTTCTTTCTCGCCTGGGGCAGAGGGAAAACCCATTTCCAAACAGACCAATTCTAAACGGATATCTCATTCTATTCTTTTCATGGAAAGAGTCCTCCCAAATCCATCAGATCTCATTCCACTAGGGCAGCCACTACGTCCACTGCCTTCCTGAGAGGGGTCCAAACCAAGGATATTTTGGAAGCAGCTACCTGGACATCCATCCACACATTCACCAGGCACTACCAGCTGGCTACTTTCTCCAAGACCAGGGCAGCCTTTGCATCTGCAGTCCTGCAGTGCATGCTGGCATCTCTTTAATGTAGTGCTTGCTTTACACCACTCTCGTCCTTCTTCCACCCTTTTTTCTCAGCTTTGGAAATCTTACCAAAAGTGATGACTGCAACAGTGAAACACGAAGAACATAGTACAGTTGTGTACACTTACGATAAATGTAGATGTTCGAGTGTATTCACTGTTGCAGTCCTGTTTCCCTCCCTCCTTCCCCCTTTTTATTTTATTTTATTTTTATTTCTCTCTTTCTTGGGGGCTCATACCTTTGGGGGGCAAGAAAAACTGAAGTAATGGCATTGGCTGCCTCATTTTATAGGCCTGATGACCTGACGTGACCAGACAGCCGACGCAGGAGGGAAACCCTTTGCTCTGGTATTCGGGCCGGCCGAGGGCTACCCAGCAAGGATAACCCACAAGTGATGACTGCAACAGTGAATACACTCGAACATCTACATTTATGGTAAGTGTACACAACTGTACTTTCTCTGCCTCGGACACCTATCTGACTTTGGTCTTATTTGTTCCATAGTCAGGGTCCACATTTCCCTCATTGCTGCACATCATGACTTAACAAAACTATTCCCTTATTAAGTTTTGCATCTTCCCATGCCTCTGAATAACTCTTTTCTTCCTTAGGACATGAACTACTTATACTTGTCCACCCCACATGCAAGCTGGCTGGTTCAGCAGATCTGAAGTTATCTGTTGGAAGACTCTTCTTTTTTGGTGGACATTACTTCCGTATTTAGGATCCCAGATTTGTTTACCTTTATTTTTAAGAAATCATATTTGGACTTTTACAAATATTTACTGTCCCATAGGAATAACCCACATTTCCTGTCATACTTTGTTTTAGAACTGCCACTTAATTAGTCTCTCCATCTCCTTGTTTCCTATGTATGTACAGATTACCAGGTGAGAACAGATGCCTAGATGTGTTTTCAGGTTTTACTTGAGGTGGTGCACAAGTTTCAGAAAATGAGCCACTTATTTACCTCCTCTACTCCACATAAAGAAAGTTGGCCATTGTACAGCAAGTCCTTTCCAGTGGACTTGCATCATTTACTGTTATCGTACAGCTGTTAATTCACTATTACAGTCAAAGACCACTTCCCAGGGGCATGGATGTTCTGTTAATTGTTTCAGGAATGTGTCCATTGTGGAAATGTGTACTGCAGCCCCTTAGTCATTTCTCCTCTGCAGCGTGCCCTTGATGTCATATGTGATGGGTATGTACCTGCCATTCACGCAGTCGGGGGTGGGGGGTTTGGCTGTCTTCTGTGGGAATATTTGAAAGGGATGGATCCCTCTGAAGTTAAGAAAGTCTGTAATTGTGTTTTCTTTTTATTTTTACTGGGTAATGCTTATTCAGTTGCTGGAAGTAAAATATAAGAGTACATGGGTAAGGCACACCATCATGCCTTAATCTCTGTCAGCACAGCATGAACCAGTAGGAGACACAAGCCTCCCTGCATACTAGTTATAGGAAGAAAGAATCTGTCCATGAACAAGATGTTCAGAAGATGAAGTCCCAACATTGATCAGCTGGTTGAGCCCATTCACAGGGCAACTAATAGTGAGTGTAGATGTCCTTCCCATTCACTCCAGAGGGCACATACTGAAGATAACCGATTGTTTACATATGTGCCGTTTTATTGGTGACTAAACTATTCTAGATGTCATTGTATTTAAATCCAAGCTATTACTCAATCTACATACTCCTTTTCTAACTTACAGCTGTGGTGTGATGGTCTTCAAAGAGCACTGAATCAATTGGATAAGAAAACAAAAACATGCTTCATGTTTATCAAATGATGAATGAAAAACAGTGTGTACCAAGGTTATACATACCTCGACCTGAAGGCGGTATGGGTCTTCTTGAAATTGATTACATGTATAGGTCTGCAGTCATGGGACTTGATGCATATTTAGTAATCTCATCAGATCCAAGCAGCGAACATTCCAAAGCATGAAGAGAAGAAGTGTAAGATGACATTACTTTAGCAGTAGCATTTTAGAACTGAATGTGAATGGAGGTCAGACCAGAGGTAGAGAAGAATCAGACAGAAACTTAAAAGTGCCAAAAACTATAAAGAAAAGGACCAAAAGAAAGGGGGGAAATCAGAAACTTGCAAATATAGTGTCAAGTAGAGAGAACTTCTAGAGCAATCGCATGTTGACCAAGATTTGATGCAGGATGGCTAAGGAGAGTGAAATTAAGTCAATAGATGAAAGGCTGATAATGGCTGCTAAAGACAGCGGACTGCACGTGTTGGTCTAAAAAGTCTAAAAAGATGAATTTAGGAAAATATATTAATATAGAATGTCAGATTATTCTAATTAATTATTATTCATTTTTATATACATCTGGTTTTAACATGAATTAGATATAAACATATTTTAGATAGGAGAAGCTGTAAAGTGAATTGTTGATATATGTTTGATTTATTTATATTGAATGTTCACACTGAAATCTACTCTAGTATGGTTTTACTTATATATAGGAAATGTTCTATAGACAAAAAAGACACATATCGATATATGTTATTTAGTATATATAAATAATATATATAGATATACAGATTTTCTTATATCTACTATTTTTTATATCCACTATAACCATAACTATTAGTATTATTAGAATTTCCCTTTATTCTTAGATTTATTACTACCACTATTTGGTTGTGAATGCTGTTTAGTATTTTTGCATAAGTATTTTACTGTTGTCAGTGGATGGCTCTGTAATTAGAGAAGTTGGTTGCCTCTGTAAGTTAATTGATTAATCAACTAATTAACCCAGAGCGAAATGTATATATACTCACAATGTGATTACTTTTGTTGTCTGAAGAAGTTTGCTGACAGAGCAAACGAAAAGCGCTTAATCTTATTAAATCTTTTAGGCTTTTACTGGTCTGCATTGGTTTTGCTGCTACCCGGCTTGTTTACTAGTTTAGATGTTCTTCGTCTCACATTGCTGCAGTCATAACCTGTGGGTAGTCCGCTGTCCTCGGTCGGCCCGAATACCAAAGTGTTAGGCTGGCGTCGGTCATGGTCGCTCAAAGCTGACGTCAGTACGCAGGAGTACTTAAGCGCATGACCGACGCCATATCCCCAGTCTTTCTTGCCGCGTGGTCCGAAGCAGAAGCAGCGTTTGCAAGTGCCGGTCGGCGTTCTGAAATTTTCATTTGTCAAGTATCAGACCGAAGACCAAGTTGGGCTAAGTACCCCGTTGGGGAATATTTTTGTCTTTTCTTGCTTCAGTTAATCCGGATGTCAGAAAAAGTTAATAATTGTATTTCTTGTGGGAAACAGATACCTCATAGGGACTATCACTCTCTCTGTATTCCTTGCTTGGGGCCTGAGCACGACGTAGTTGGGTGTCGCTTTTGCGCTAGATTTAATAAGCGCACCATAAAACGCAGATTAGACTGTGCTAGGCTTGTTTTCGGTAAGCGGTGTAACTACAACATGCCGTCGGATCCTCCGACGCCCGCTACTGCTAAAAAGCGAAAAGATAAATCTTTAAAGTCTAAACCGGATGAGTCGTCCGTTGCGGACGCCGGTTCTGTGGAATGTACGGTTGAATCTGTGGATCCAGCCGAGGTCTCGGCTGAATCCCAGGGGGAACCTTTACTATCACAGGAGTTGGCCTCTCAGGAGTTAGGTCAGGCCGAGGGGGCTTCTCAAGTTTCTGTGGTTCCATCCTTACAAAAGGTTATTAGGCCTTCTACTTCTGTCACTAAAGGCCCTGCTAAGGCTAGACCTGGTCTTTCTAGTACAGGCCACAGCCATAGTTCTTCGGGCTCTGTTCCTAAAAAACATATGTTGAAAATGGCAGAGGATTTGATTACTTTGATCAGGGGTTCTATGCCCCCTCCAGAGAAGAGGCCTAGGGTGGAGACAGATTTAGAGGGATTGAAGCATTCCTCAGATTACTCTGAGTCCTCAGCTGAGGATATTCAGGATTTTCCTCCCTATTCTGATTCGGATGCAGAGGATTCCTGTCCTTCTGCTTCTCCTCCAGAGGATTTTTCCTTTTCTGAAACCTTGCACTCCATGAGGGAACATTTCAAGTGGGAAGGTCAGGATTTTTCAGATTCTCGTAAGAGGCTTAGGGAATTTTTGTTTTTGCCACAACATAGACCTTTGGCTATTCCCCCTGTTTTAGATGTTGTTCAGGATGTTTTTTCTGAAGCTTCCCTTAATCCTGATTCTTTACCCCCTGCCCCTGTCAAACCAGACAGGTATTACAGAGTTCCAGAGGCACATAAATATTTGTATAAGAGTCCTAGAGCTGACCCTGAAACTATTATTCAAGGGCCTAAGGGTGTCAGAGCTTCTGTAGTTAAGAATCCAGTTCCTCTGGATAAAGATTCTAGATCTTTGGATAGGTGTGGTAAAAAAGTGTATACCTCCTCCACGTTAGCTATGAGGGCTTTAAATTGCCAGTTTCATATGCTGAAGTATCAGAACTTTCTGTTAGGTCAGTTGAAATCTAAGGTAGATGCTTTATCTGAGGGATAGAGTGTAAGGAATTGCAGGACTTAGTTCATGCTTCAGATCAAGTTGGTAAGCATTCCTTGCAGTGTGGCTTGATGCTCTTCAGGCTTCTTCCAGGGTGGCTGCTACTGGTTCAGTTATTCGTAGACATGCCTGGCTTAAGGATCAAAATTTGTCAGAGCATGTTAAAGCTCGAATTTTGGATGCTCCTCTTCAATCTGAAGTTCTTTTTGGTTCTCCTGTGGAGTCAGTTTTGAAAAGATGGAAGACAAAGCTAAGTCTATGCAGACGGTTAAGGAATTTTTGCAAGTGCAGCCCCCTAAGTTTAGCAGGAATTGGCCTGCAAGAGGATGGTCTTATCCTTCTTCGGATTTTCAGTCTAAGGGCAGGTCTAGACGTGGTAGGGGCAGGGCTCACGCTCAGGGTTCTTACAGACCTAGGACTTGGAGTTCTCCTGCACAATCTTCTGGTGAGGGCAGGGGTCAGCCTTTTCGTAAACAGACCCAATGACCTGTATCTCCAGCTGCCAGATTCTTCCTGTCTGGCAGCTCCTCTAGGAGGAAAGTTGGCACTTTTCAAACAAAATTGGCATTTGGTCACCCAGGACAAATGGGTGTTGGACAAAATAAATCAAGGCTACAAGTTTTATTTTCACACTTTTCCTCCTTTCAAAGGCATGCCAGATGTACCTCCTCAGCAAAGGCTGGAGGCTCACGAACAAATTTCTTTGCTTTTGGGGATGGGGGCAATCCAGGTGGTACCTCCGTCAGAAGTAGGTCTAGGGTTTTATTCTCGCCTATTCCTTGTGCCAAAGAAAGGAAACACTTGGAGGCCAATTCTGGATTTGTCCATTCTCAATACATACCTAGACATTCCAAAGTTCAAGATGTTAACATTACAGCAACTTCTGCCTCTGCTAGGCAAAGATCACTGGATGGTAACTCTGGATCTCAAAGAGGCTTATCTTCACATTCCTATCAGGCCCAGCTGCAGGAGATTCCTGCGTTTTCGGGCTGGTACTTCTCATTATCAGTTCTCTGCATTGCCCTTTAGCTTATCTACTGCACCCAGGGTGTTCACAAAGGTTCTGGCTCCTGTAATTGCTTTCTTAAGACTGAGGGGAATACAAATTTATCCTTATCTGGACGATTGCCTGATTCTTGCTCAAGACAAAGACAAGTTACTTCAACATCTACAGTATGTAATGGCAGTTTTAAGGTGCCTAGGGTATTCTGTGAACGAAACAAAGTCCAGTCTAGTACCCTCTCAAGACATGTGCTTTCTGGGTGTGAGACTGAATACAGCCTCTCAGATGGCTTTTTTGACCCCGGACAAACAAAGAAATCTTCACCTATTCTTCCAGCAATTATCAGTAATGTCCAGGCTGACTGCAAGGACAGTCCTTCAAGCCTTGGGGTTCATGGCATCTTGCATTCTGGTACTTCCCAATGCCAAACTGCATATGAGGAAGCTACAATGGTATCTCAAAAGTGTATGGACTCAACACTGCCACGATTTGGACACTGTCATTCAGATAATACCTTGCATCCAGAAGGAATTCTTGTGGTGGGCTCAGGAATGTCACCTAAACAAGGGACTCTCTGTGACCCGACCGGAGGCGAGTCAGATCTTAACGACGGATGCCTCAGACCTGGCTTGGGGAGCACACTTCAATGGGAAATAGATTCAAGATACGTGGCCTCCCAGACTACAGCATTTGCATATCAACATGAAGGAGATGTTAGCAGTCCAATTTGCCTTGATGGCCTTCAAGGACCTACTTCAACCAGGACAGGTGTTGAGTCAAACAGACAACACAACAGTCATGTGGTACATCAACAAGCAGGGGGGAACCCATTCTTACTCTCTTTGCAGACAAGCTATGATATTGTGGGAGACTGCTCTGAGTTTGCACATCACTCTTCAAGCACGGTTTCTGCCAGGAGCACAGAACTCCTTAGCAGATGTATTGAGCAGACAAATTGTGGATCCCCACGAGTGGAAATTGGATCCTCATGTATTCCAACAGTTGACAGTGGCTTGGGGAACTCCAGACATAGATCTGTTCGCTTCTCCACTAAATTTCCAACTGCCAAAATTTTGCACAAAGATGTTTCACCCAAAAGCTTGGAAAGTGGATGCTCTCTTTCAGTTGGAACAACCTGCACGTCTATGCTTTCCCTCCTCTGCCTCTCCTTCCCAAGGTACTCTTGAAAGTCAGGCAGGACAAGCCTTGCATGATTCTAATAGCACCAGACTGGCCACGCCAGCACTGGTATCCTCTGCTGAGGAGTTTAGTTCAGGAGCCTCCTTGGCCTTTGCCACCGATTCCTCACCTGTTGTCCCAGTCAAGCAATCATTTTCTCAATGTCAGGGTACAGTCCCTGCATCTAACAGCCTGACGTATCCTGTTTTAGACCCTGGGGGGTCTCAGCTTCCTCCACAGGTTTTGAATGTCATTTTGGAAGCCAGACGGCCTAGTACTAGAAAAGTTTATGCTGATAAATGGAGGAGATTTTTTCTTTGGAGCACAGCAAAGAGCTTTGATGTCTCAGTGCCTAATTTGAGTTTTACACTACAGTACCTTACTGAATTACTGGACAAGGGTTTGTCTTTTTCCTCCGTGAAAGTTCATGCTGCAGCCATTTCTGCTCACTATGATTGTGACCCTCCTTTATTTTCTCACCCTTTGTTTAAACAATTTCTTAGAGGGGCAAAAAACATAAGACCCCCACGTAGAGCTCCTACTCCTTCCTGGGATCTCAATTTTGTGTTGGAAAAGCTTACTTTACCTCCTTTTGAGCCAGCAGCTACGTCTGAGTTGAAATTTTTGTCTTGGAAGACTGCCTTTTTGTTGGCCATTACGTCTGCTAGGAGGGTATCTGAATTACAGGCTCTCATGGCAGTTGAACCCTTCCTGATATTCCATAAGGATAGGGTGTCCTTGCGTACTAACCATACTTTTATGCCTAAAGTTATTTCTAATGTGGCCTTAAACCAGTCTATTCATTTGCCTACTTTTTATGCTGATCCACAAAATAAAGGGGAAAAAGTCTTGCATTCTTTGGATATTCACAGGCAGTTACGCTATTATTTGAGCAGAACTAAAGAGTTCAGGCAGACTCAACAGTTATTTGTTTCTTTTGCTTTGGGTTCACAGGGGAAAGCTGTTTCAAAGCAAACTATTTCTAAGTGGATTGGCCATTGTATTGCTTTTTGTTATTCTCATCATGGAAAGGATGTTCCTGCTGGGATCAGACCTCATTCCACAAGGGCTACTGCCACATCTACTGCCTTTTACGGGGTAGCTACTAAGGATATTTTGGAGGCAGCTACTTGGAGTTCAGTGCACACTTTTACTAAACATTACCATCTCCCTCTTTATTCCAAGTCTAGGGCTGGGTTTGCCACTGCAGTTTCACAGGGCATGTTAGCAGCTCCTAATGCTTTTTAGTTTACCAGCCTCCCTTTACCTTTGCTTTGGGATTCTACCCACAGGTTATGACTGCAGCAATGTGAGACGAAGAACATAGTACAGTTTTGTACCTACCATAAATGTAGATGTTCGAGGATCCACATTGCTGCAGTCCAATTTTCCCTCCCTCCTTCCCCTCTATAGTTTGGGGTTGTTGGTTGTTGGGTACTTTCTATGCTATGGCCTTTCTTTTTTTAGGCCTTCTGACATCTGGGGCAAGAAAGACTGAGGATATGGCGTCGGTCATGCGCTTAAGTACTCCTGCGTACTGACGTCAGCTTTGAGCGACCATGACCGACGCCAGCCTAACACTTTGGTATTCGGGCCGACCGAGGACAGCGGACTACCCACAGGTTATGACTGCAGCAATGTAGATCCTCGAACATCTACATTTATGGTAGGTACAAAACTGTACTTTTTGTGTTTATATTTTTTTGAGTTTGTAATGGCTTCTGGGTCTGCGAGCAATGTTACCAATAGCTTCGAACCAGAAAAAACACCTGAAATACTGAGGAGCTGTAATAGTGTTGCAGGAGCAACACCAGCATCAGAAAAAGATCCTAAATTTATTACTACCACTATTTGGTTGTGAATGCTGTTTAGTATTTTTGCATAACTATTTTACTATTGTCAGTGGATGGCTCTGTAATTAGAGAAGTTGGTTGCCTTTGTAAGTTAATTGATTAATCAACTAATTAACCCAGAGCAAAATGTATATATATATACTCACAATGTGATTACTTTTGTTGTCTGAAGAAATTTGCTGACAGAGCAAACGAAAAGCGCTTAATCTTATTAAATCTTTTTGGCTTTTACTGGTCTGCATTGGTTTTGCTGCTACCCGACTTGTTTACTAGTTTAGTTTTGTGTTTATATCTTAAAGCTGTTATGCCCTCCTCAAGAAAGAGCTCTGCTCAGGGGTCAAAGCATCTCCACCAAACTCTTAAGGCAAGCTGAGATATTGTTCCTGTAAGGGTCTGCAGAGGCTGTCATTTGTTTGGAATGAGGGCTGGAATTTTTCTACGACTTCTGTTAGTACTGAAAGGAAAATAAACTTATATCCCATTTGGGACCTCAATGATTTCGGTTGTCAAATCCAGTACATCAAGTTTTGGATAATAACTCTTCAAAAGTCCAAGAATCTTCTGTTGTAGGTTATGCTTGATGTATTCTTGGACATGATTAATGTCTTCTGGCACATTACTCGCTGGTGGTTCTTTTGGTTCACGTGAAGAGGGAAGTGCTATTTACCATACGGAGTGCTGTTGTTTGGCTTCTCTTCTGCTCCCATAATTTTTTTGCCTGAGTGCTTAGTCATTGTGGCACAGGCTTTGCAGGACAAAATAACTTTGTATGTTCCGTTATATGAATTAATTGCCTCCTGGTAATCTCTGCTTGGATTTTGTTTTGAATTCTGTTTTCTTCTGATTTTAATGTTTTATGAGGCATTGAGCATTGTCTGGTTTTATTGCACACAAGAAGGAGCCATAAAGGCTATGTGCTGTAGTCTGGGCATTGGATGCAGCGGAGGATCCATGCTCAGCCCTTCATTCATTTTCTGGGTTTGACAGAGGCCACAGTCTTAATGATGTCTTTCATGTGACTTTGAATGCAGATGCACTGGAATGTGAGCTTTCACTAGCTGGAGCTGACACACATTTACAGATCTTCTTTAGTTGGATATTTTCTCCAGACAATTGAGTGGTGGATGATTTCCAGTAGTCTCAGTGGGTCTTTCCTTCCTGCTGCTAAATAACTCACAGGTTCTAATGAGCACATAGTTGTCATGGAGGAGAAGCAACCTGTGACTATTTTACTTAAACTGTGGAGAAGCACAACTGGAGAAGGGGAATTCCATTTTAACCAGCTAGAGGTTTGGGCAGTGCTACTTGCCATTAACATTGACCAGGGCACCTGCTGATTTGGTCTGAAAAGTAATCTATTATGTGCTACATAATCGGGCGGGTACATGCTTTATACCTCCCATGCAAAGATGTGATGCAGTCCTGTCAGTGGGACCTGACAGGGGCATCTCTCTCTCAACTATTCACATCCCAGGAAATGTGTGCTTGCTGACAAACTCCCAGATTCCCTCTTGAAGCTCTGTTCTGCATGATGATTTGGTCTTCCCTGGTCCTGTTTTTCAGGAAGACTGGTGATATCCTTCTTGCCATTTTTAGAGAACATGGTCCTCTCCTGCTGCCAAAAGAGATGATGATGATGTTTTAACTGTAGTGGCTGGAGTCCCCTGAACATTTTCACCATTCCCTATGATTTCCATGCCTGATCACAGAAGTACTAGTGTAGAGCTTATCCTTGTTGCCCTGTGGTAGTGATGAAGGGTGGTTTAAGGTCTGCAGGTCCTTGGCAGTGCAGTAAAAGCTTCAGTTCAGCAGAAGGAAGCCCTATTTGCTGAGGTATCAGCTAGCTCCACTTCAGTGCTTGTCTCCTAGTTTTGATTACTGGATTCCTCCGGACCTTCTTTATTTTTTTAATAAATAAGCATATAGAAAGCCTAACACTCATCAGACATAAGTCTGGAAGAGGTTCTCAGATTAAAGTGGTAGCCTGTGCCATCACAGTCCTTTAGCATGCAGGTGGTCATGGCATGCCTCGGGTACCTGTACCATTTGGGCCTTGGTTATTCATTCCACTGTCAGGGTGTATCTGCCAGCTGTTTCTGCACAGCATTTCCTTGTATTGGCAGGACTGTAGTCCAAAACAGGATTTTTGGTAAAGCATTTCATTGATTGGGTTCTGTTCTCAATCTTGTCCTTTGAAAAAGCCCTCCCCTCCTTGGGATTTGAATTTCATAACTGACAAGTTTATCATCCTCCATTTACATCCACCAGTTCAGCAGCCCTGGAGTTCACCTCTTGAAAGACAGTTTTCTTGGTGACTACTGTCTTTGTTTGGAGGATGATAAAGCTTTAGGCCTTTAAGAACTGTACATGGGATGTCCCCACAGATGAAGTGTTCCTTAGCTTTAATCCACATTTCTCTACCAAGCGTGGTCTCAGAATTGTCTTTGAACTAGTCCATCCATCTCCTGTTTTCTTTCCAGTGACAGATGCTAGGGAAAAAGAGCCCTTCACAACACAGATTTAGACTGCCTGCTTAGGTTCCATCTGAAGAGAGTAACTGAAAACCTGAAGACAAAAACAAAGCTTCATGTAGAGAGGTGCTGGCAGTTGCTATGCAAATTCAGTAAGCTGACTGCTTACTTTGCTGTCTTTTTGCTATCATGTTGTAAGTAGCTCACTGGAAAATGTTACATTCATCAAAGGCCACTCCACCAAAAATGTAGTTGCTTCTAAATGCATACTTCAGAACTGTTTCTATTGTGGACATTTGCTCTAATCACTGGTTCACTCTTATCTTCACAGGCATTATTGCCTAGGTCTTGTTTGCAGGGGTAATCCCTGTTTTGATGCTTTGCTTGTCTGTGCTTTTGCATTTTGACCAACTTATGGCAGTTGCCTACAGCGATGTTTTAACACTACTTGGAATTCTTGCACGTCTTGGATCCTTTAGTATCACCTGCAACAAGTATGTATTCAACATATCAGCTGACCTGTGGGAAGACCCTTCTCACTGGGTCTTAATTACCCTCTCATTGTACCTTCTCTTTCTGGACAGTCCTTCTATAGTAATTGCTGTTGGAGCTCTGTACGTTGGGTAAGGCATGCCTGTTTTTGGTCAGAGGGCAGTAATTGTGATCTTCGGAATGGTGAAACTTTCTGTGAGTAATGGGAATATATATATCAGTTCTAAGGTTGAGATACTTCTGCATGGTAAAACAATCTTGGCAATAGTATATACAAGCAACTGGAATAAGGTGCTGAGGTTCTTTTAAAAGTGTCGTAGTTTTGACTTGCTTTATTTTCTTTTACATTCCACTTTATTTTTCAGTATTGAGAAGCTCCTAATTACAGGTCTTGCATTCATTGTTTTTTAAACACCTTTATTGAATTATCACTTGTGACACAGGCACATTTACATTATTTGAAATGAAGTACTGTGAGCACCCTGAAGTTTAGTTAGCTTAAACTGTCAGTGCACAGGGTCCAACTATTCAGCTCAAAACAACTAGAAAAAATATGAAGGAATAGCCTTTTGAGCTATTCAAGCTAAGCTAAAACACCAAGCAGTAGTAGTAAGAAATGTTTGTAAATTAAACTCCAAACAGTAGTAAAAAATTTTGCTGCGATCAAAATTTCTTCACTTTTGTGAATAAAAACAGCTTCACATTCTTCGTACCAAAACAACAACTCTCGTTGCAGTTAAAAATAGCTTCAGTTCTTAATAGCAAAACAACAAATCTTTATTGGGTGAAACATATAAATTGGCAATCTGCGTATGTAAAGAAACTAGAAATAAATCTTGTGTTTATACATTTTTCAAAAACAAAGAAAACATCAACATTCTATTTAATTGTATTGAAATGTAAACATATAATTGTGATTGGTTAAAACAATATCTCTTAAAATATATTTTAGAATATAGGTGGTTTTATTATTCCAGTGGTTATCTTGCTTCCAGCTTCTGTGTGATTGAATGGAGCGTTTGTAGCCAGGAAATTCAATAGTAAAACTTGAATGAGAGAACTTAAAAAAAAAAAATAGTATGCTATATGAATTATAAATGTACTTAGGATATAGTAATAGGGGTCCATTTGTTTGGTGATTTTTTTTTTATAGATACATAAATGTGTACCATGTGGAGTCTGCGTGTCCTCCCCGCAGTCGTGTGGGTGTTCGAAAGACATGCGTTGAATGGGCACGCCTTCGTTGAAGGTTGGGTGTCGGGCTAGCAACTTGAAACCATAAATAAAAACAACTGCCAGTCATTACGGAGTTCCGCTGTGGCAACCCCTAACCGGGAAAAGCCGAAAGACGAACAACAACATCATTAGGTGTCAACCATCTAATCACCTATGTAGGCTAACTTGTGAAAACACATACTACACTATGCACTGTTTGTGTGATAGGATAAAGTAACTGTATGTGAGAAATCAGGAAGTAAAATCTGACTGGGGTGAAAAATTGAAATGTTGGCCTGCTATGGGGTCTTATAACAAACACCAGTGAGGACTTCATCATTTGGGTTATGTTTGATGGGTATATTTTATACAGAAACTAAATATTGTTCTTGTTGGTGTACAGCAGATTATCAGTTAAATAGAACATTTTTTTTAAATACATGGGATAATTTATGTAATAAGTTAGCATCCCCACTTAATAATGTCTCTGTATGTTAAAAAATGTATAAATATAGCTTGTCTGCAGCACTTTCGCTCACACTTCAGAACTGCCTCTCTGGTAGAAACTTTTAATTCGAAAGAAAAATGTTTGTGCACAGAAGTACAATAACTAATAAATTAATAATTAAAAATTAATAATAAATTGTATAACTCTCCAAAGTCAAATTAAAACAAGAGAGTTTAGCTGTCAATAAGCAAGGTGATGGAGTCTCCTAAAATTGAGAATGCTGGTGATGGAAATCTGTGTGTTAAGTCCTGGTAGTTTACATGCGTCTAGTTTGATCTGCCATTCTAATTCTTGTTTTTCCAGTCAGTCATTTAATGATCCTTGTAGTTCTATTGGTATGTGATCTAAAATATGAAATTGGGATGTCTTGTGTCCAGGTTGATTTCTGTTGTGTTTAGCTAGTGGGTTGTTTGTTGTTGTTGCTGTAGCCGATGTCTGTAGAGAGTATACCAGTTCTGGTTTTAAGTCTGTTGACAGTTTTTCAGATATAGAAGGCAGGGCATTGGGTGCATCGGGGCCCTGTAAATTGCTGATTCAGAATTACAATTCCCAGATTCTTGGCTGTGGTACTAGTGGTCAGTGTTAGGGCAGTGGAAACTCGTTTTGTTTCTCATGTGCTTACAGTAACTGCAGTTGGAGGGGTCCACAAGGGAATGTACCTTTTGGGGAGTTGAGTTGGTCTGTGATTGTCCTGCTCATTTTTTTCAACAAAATGCCTGATGTTCCTGTTTCTCCAAATGTTGAAACTTAGTTTTTTTCTGGTAGTATATTGTTTAGCATTAGGTTATTCTTGAGAATAATCCAGTTGTCCTTAATGGTGTCCATTTTAACTCTGCAGTCAGTGAAGTAAGTAACAGTCATGGAGATGTCTTTATATCCCTCATTGTGGTTTCTTCTCCCGTTAGTTCTTTGGCTGTTCTACCAAAAGAAGAAGCACCACAGTGTATCCAACTGCCCAAATAAATCCTGCAAGCACGATGAAATAACGTACTGTTTATTACAACAGACAAAAAATCACATAAAGCGCTTTTCGTCAGGCCACATAGCCCAACTTCTTCAGATAATTATACTACATAGGACATGGACTATATAGGAAGTGGAGAGGAAGTGAAAAGTCAGCTGGTTCCTGAATCAGCAGGAATCAGCTGCTCTTAGTGGCAACCATCTTCATTCATTACCTAAAATATGTAGCTTAAACAACTCTCATCTACACATTGTTTCAAAACAATATTTTAAAATAACAGATAAATAGTGTAAAAAGATCTAAAACCAGTGATTATCTATTATGAAATATTAATGCAGTTAAAATTAAAATTAACAGTATATATGTGTATTTTTATTATTTTTATGTTCAAGTAAAATAAACCTTAAAAACATGTGAATAAAAAACAGCAAAACCTGACTTGAGAAGCTGAAAGTCAAATACACTCTAAGACAATAGTATGCATAGACCATTTTAAACGCAGCATAATAGACAACTCCTAACCAAATTTTTAAGTTGTAGTATGCACTTAATTGAATACATTTCATTAATGCCCGGAGGGTAACATGCAAAGGTACGTAATTGCCAACTCAGTTCTAATTTCTCTAAGAGCAAGGAAAGAGGCCCTCCTCTAGGGTCGTAGGCAATACAATCTATAGCCCTAAAAGTAAAACCATGGGAGGGTGCTTTCATAATATGCCTGGCCAATGCGTTCTCTGATTTGTTAGACCTAATAGCGTATGTGTGTGTGTATGTGTGTTCATAGACCCTGTCCCTATGCCTTCTGTCAGTTTTTCCAATATAGAAGGCAGGACAGGTATGACACTTAGCCAGGTATACCACTCCCTTGGAGTTGCAATCAAATTTTTACTTAGTATTGTATTCAAAACCTCTTATACTAAATTTTGTTCCCTGCTCCATATATTTACAGTAAGGGCATGACAAACACTTATTCATACCTGGATGATTAAATGTAGCAGAGTTTGAGTACCGAGTTTCCACTAGATTTTTTAAGTTTTTTCCTTTTTTTTCCCAGGTCCTTATGATACAAATCCTCCTACTAATACACAACCTCCCAAACTAACCCAAATCAATACCAGATCAGCAAATAGTCTACTCCTCCTAAATCTAAATATCAGGAGCATCAATAAAAAGATACACGAGCTTCATACTCTAATCTCACAATATCTCCCAGATTAACAGAAACATGGCTAAAACCAATTACCAAGGATGCAGAGATCCTACCACCTGGATACAGTATCCTTCAGCAAGATAGACTAAAGAAGAAAGGTGGAGGCATTGCTGTACTTTATAAAAATACACTATCCATAGCTAAAACTGAGTTGACTTTACCCCCCCCTTGAACAAGGCAGAAATACTCTTAACTAAGCTCAAAGAAGGTAACAACAACACTATCAACTCATTAACAGGTTATATTCCCCCAGGCAATAATCTCCCCATCATGGAAAATTTACTACAATGGCTATCACAAACCTTGCCACAAAAAGCTATTCTGTTAGGGGACTTTAATATTGACTGGCTCACATGCTGTTCCCAGGCTCCCACTAATCATATCAACCTACTTACTTTCTCTCAACTAATCAAAGAACCCACTAGAGTCGACAAAAATAGTAAGAGAAACACTTTTAGACTGGATTTTACTAAACAAAATACCTTGCTCTTATTTAGCAGGTACCCTTCCTGACTCACTAAGTGACCATCAAACTACCTTCCTACTGAAATATAACTCCCACCACCTCCAAACAATAAGAAACAAAAAACACTTCAACTTACCAAACTTCTTACAAGATCTAAAGCTCTACAACTGGTCTCAACTGTATTATCTACCCCTAGACAAAGCTATCAAACACTTTAACTCTACCTTCCTAGAGATACTAAATAGGCATGCCCCTGCAAGAACTTGTGTCGTTCGGCTTGTCCCGGTTAGTCACCACAGCAGAACTCCGGTCCGCTAATGTTTGGTAGTGGATTTCTGCATGCTGAGTTACCAGCCCTGACACAACCTTCAACGAAGGCACGCCTATTCACGCATGCCTCCACACAGAAGACGCTCTAGCTGAGAATCGAACGGGACAACGTCTTGCTGTGAGGCGACAATGCTACCGCAGCACCCTGCCCCTGCAAGAACTACCAGAGGTAAATCCAAAACAGTTCCATAGTTAACAAGCAAAACATAAAAGAAATGAATAGAGCCTGGACATCCAACAAAAACCTAGGAACACAGCAAGCATACCAACAGATAAGAAATCCAACTAAGAAACTAGTAATGCAAGATAAAATAAATTACTTTATAACACATCAAACCCAACACTTGAACAATCCAAAAAAATTCTGGGCAGGTTTAAACAAGTTACTACACCCTGAAAAAAACACTATCCCACCCCCAACAAACATAGCTGAATCATTTAACTCATTCTTTACTGAGATTGTACTTGCCCTTGCCCAAAACCAAACCTATACAAATACTACAAGTGCCTCCCCCAAACCTAACAACAGCCCTGCATTTGAGCTACAACCCACCTCAATCTCCTATATAAGAAAACTACTATCCCAACTAAAACCAACAACACTAGGAGCAGATTCCCTCCCCAATGAATTCTTAAAACTAGCAGCAAATGAAATAGCTAAACCAGTCTCAATCCTAATAAACCGATCCATCTCAGAAGGTTTAGTACCCTTGATCTGGAAAACTGCCTATATCATACCCCTACACAAAGGGGGAAATTCATATGCAATATCGAACTACGGACCAATAGCAATATTATCCCCACTTGCTAAAATATTAGAAAAATGTATTCACCATCAATTAATGATGCATCTTATTGATCAAGAGCTCATATCTCATACACAGCATGGGTTTCAGCCGGGACATAGCACAACCACTGCCCTTCTAGCATTCATAGATACCATTAATCACAACAGGAATAATGGTAAGCTTTCTTCAGCCCTCTTCCTAGACCTGTCAAAGGCATTTGATATAGTTAACCATAAAAAACGAATCAGTCTCCTGGTTTAAAAACTACCTCAACAATAGACAACAGGCAGTGCTATGGAATAATAACTTGTTTCCACTCTTACCTGCAACACTCGGAGTACCTCAGGGAGCTATACTGGGCCCCTTGCTGTTCTCAATTTTTACAAATAATCTCCACTCAGTTGCAAAAAGTTCAAACCTTATACAATATGCAGATGATTCAACTAACATACATAGCGCCCCTACTTTACCAGACCTCCACAAAAAGACCCAGGATAACTTTCACTCAGTGGAAACATGGCTCACTGAGAATGTCTTGACACTCGACCCCAAAAAAAACAAGCTCCTGCTATTTCATCCCTCAGCTATAACTGCCCCCACCTGCACCTTGACTATTCACTCAAGTAACGGTACCCCCATATCACCTGAAGCCCAGACAAAACTACCAGGTATTACTATTGACAACAAGCTCAAATTTGATGTACACATTAATCTGGCCATTAAAAATACTAACAAAAAGCTTGGTAGCCTCTACAAACATAAAGCATTCCTGACCCATAATGCTAGAACTACAATTGCACGTACAAACCTTCTATCAACACTACTGTATGCCTCACCCATCTTGATTAACTTATCCAAAACAGAAGTCAATAACATGACAAACTGCTATAATCAGATAGCCAAATTTGCCAACAACAGCTCCTACAAAACACATCACTGCCTAAACCTAAAGCAATTGGACAGGCTTGAACTACCTAACTTACTTATTTATAGTCAGCTGGTTACTACTCACAAGCTACTCTATCAACAAAATATATCACCTTCACTGGCTAACATTCTCCAACAATATTCCTGTCCTAGGCAACTCTGCTCAACTGATAAATTACAGTTAGCTGTTACTAGATCCAACAACCATGCTGGTGACTCCCTTTACTCTTCTTATGTGGCCAAAATCTGGAACTCCCTGCCTACATCCATATCCCTGATAACCTCCCTACCTACATTTAAAAAAGCTGTCTACAACTACCTCAGCAACAAATGGCTATGTCCTTGTTCAACTACAGACTAATACCTGATCCACTCCAGTACTGTTGTAACTATTGTCCTAAACTAGAGTCCTGTATGTTACCTGCATATAAATGTATACCACATCAGAGGTATGGTGACATACATGTAACAGTGTTAGTATGAACAATGTAAAACTGTTTATTGACTATTGTAAACTGTATCTGTCTGTAGTTTATACCTGTAAGTGTCAATAACTAGATACCCTAATGGATCTAGATGAAATATGTACTCAAGTTTGTCTGTATGTTCTGTAAAACTGTCTCTTTGGAGCTTTTCTCCCCCGGCCTCCACTGAAAATGGACATGTGTCCAGCTGGACTATCCTGGTTAACAAATGTAAAATAAATATGTTTTCATATTTTTCCTAGTTATACAAAAGTAATCAAACTATATTAACATGTTAACATTAACAAACATTAAGTTTCACATATATTGCTACATGTCATATTACCTAAGCAACATTACATAAATTATTCAATTTGTGGCCCTTTTTAAATAAGAAACATCTTTGCTTATATCTTAAGTGATGGTTTAATAATCATACATTTATATAAATGAAAACAAACCATACCAACACAGTCCTAGTTGCAAGCATTGTGCATCACAAACCATACTGACACACTACCAGTTGCAAACATTATACATCAAATAGAACTTGAGAAATCCAACAGTTCAAAAACCAAAAAAGAACACCAGCACGATCCAACTTCCAAAGACCACACTCGGACCGAAACGGACACCTTAAATACAAACATTGATGACGTTTTACGTCCGAAAGTCAACACCGGAAGTGGCGAAATTCTCATGAACGGAAAACTTAATAAAAATTTAATAAAAAATTCCATTCAAGCATATATATAAAATCATTGCAATACTTATTATGAACACTAAGCATATTATAAATACTTAAAACAATAAACCCAATTTATCTAGGCAGTTTTTTTGTTCTTAAAAATGGTTTCACTGAAACCATACCATTCAGGCCAGGTGGGGTATCAGACCTCAATCTAATGGAATTTTTTATTAAATTTTTATTAAGTTTTTGCAGTATACCTTTAAATATTAAATGTTTGTTCCCGCTTAAATGGTGTATTTAAACTGTCTGTGAAGTAATCTAATGAATAGGTCTGAAGAAGCCATATCGGTGAAAGCGCTAACCTGTGTTTATTTATTCGATGTGAATAAACATTTTACTTGCTGGATTATTGGAGCCTATGTGTGGTGACTGCATTAGACTGATTATATGCTGGACTTGTTGCTATATTCAGTGTCAGTACTTGGTTTGCTATCTCTATTTTTATTTCTTTTATTAACTATTTGGGTTTTGTATAGAGAAGCATTCGTCCCGTTGAGGCACTCATTGGACTATTATTATATAATAGTGTTGAAGCAAAGGCGGATAGGCACAGGGCAACAATAGTTTCAAGGAAGCAGTCCAAGCTGAGAAGAGATATTACTGCCTACAAATCTAATCAGGCATACATTGTTTATGATGAAACTAGAGAGACATCTCAATCAGTCACAATAGACAATACAAAAGGGAAAGACTGAGAGCGCAATAATCCTTTTGTTCAAGAAGTGAAAACGACGAACGTAGACAGTTTGTCAGGGAGCTTGGGGGACAAAGAGGTATTTCCAGCAGTACATACGGCTGGTACAGCCACTGAACGAAGAAATAATTTGAATGAGGCTGGAACTAGTTATGCTGAAATAGTTATTTCATTGGGTGAACAAGACAAAGGCCCTTTTCAGAGAGTGGTGGCATCCAACAAACGGACTACCAAGTGGTACAACTCCACACAGCAAAAGGGGAGGGGGAAGAACAAACGAAAGTGGTAGCTACAGTCACTACAAGTGGCTTTGATGTTGACATTTTAAATCTGTCTGATACACCCCTTTCTTCAAAATTAGAAGATGTGTTAAGGAAAGGTTTTTCTTTCATCCCGGCTTATGGGATGAATGTAGGCAAATTGTTGGTGGATTTTAGATTATTTTTAAGAAAGCTCAATCTTAAATATATAATGCAGGATGTTGGTTTGAATGAGCGAACACACACACAAACACCATGTAAAGCGAGCACATTTAATCCACCTTTGCTTAACACATTGCAGGTGTTTCAGAATATTTGTGAAAGTGAGTTTAAGAGAATACAATGTGACAATGGCGAAAATAATTTATTCAAAGATGAAATGTTGGCTCTAAAAACATTGACCAGAAATCCTGACATTAGAACTATGAAGGCAGACAAAGGGGGTAAGATAGATTACGAGGAGTCTATAAGTTCTATGTTAGATGATCAAAGTACATACAAGAAGGTCAATTTTGAGCAAATAGGAAGTAGTTTTAAAAGAGTAGACACACTTTTGTTTGACATGTTTTGTCAAGGAGAGATAGACAATAGGGAATATGATTTCTTACTTGTTGAACATCCAAAAATAGCAACATGTTTTGGTATTCCAAAAATACAAAACAATGATAAACATCCACCTTTTAGACCTATTATTTCTGTCAAACATTCAAAGACTGAAAACATTTCAATTTGGTTAGTGTTCTAAATCCAGTTGTTCAGACGTCAGAATATTATCTGAGAGATTCTTGGCATTTACTTGAAATTTTAAGACATTATGATAAATCTAATAAGGCAACATTTTTTGGAACACTGGATGTGAGGAGTTTATATGCTTCTATAAATCAGGAAAAAGGTCTAGAATATATGAGGGAGTATCTAACTGGAAATAGAGTTCTCGGGTGAAAAGATTAATACCATCTGTACTTTAATGGAGTTAGTGTTGGACAATAATTAATTTAGATTTAATAAAGTATTGTATAAACAACTCTCCGGTGTAGCCATGGGGCAAGAGTTGCTCCAGCTTTTGCCAATTTAGTCATGGCAAACTGGGAACAAACATTTCTTAAGTCACATTCCAGTTTTAGCAAAGTGGAACTTTACTACAGGTACATTGATGATTTGTTTTTTCTGTGGTTGTTTGATTACCTAGAGTTTGTAGAATTGGTCACACATTTGAACACTACTGATTTTTTTATTTTTTAAAATTGGTGGTTTTGGTGAAAACATTAACTTCTTAGATTTGGCTGTAAGTATAGATAATGGCACAAACAATTTAAGAGCAAAATATTTAGAAAGTCATGCTTTGCAAATCAATATCTACACAGGGACAGCTTGCACCCCTTTCATATGAAGAAGAGAGTCATCAAGGGTCAGATTATAAGATTAAGTAGGTTAACTTCAGAAGAAGACATTTTTGCTGATAAATTATTATTTTTAAGTTCGTTATTCACAGACAGAGGATATGATCCAGGATGGCTGAAGAGAATAGAAGGTGAAGTAATAATTCTTAGGAATGGGGAAGCTAAACCTATTTTACACTCGAGGGATTTAATGGTGCCCCCCCCCCCCCCCGGATATCAATAGAATGAGCAGTGATATGAATGTAAATGAATTCCAAACTGCATTTCCTTTACCTATAGTTAGAGAAATGTGGAACATTAAACACATTATTGAGAACAACTAAAGAATTATTCTTGGTAATAAGGAATTAGCTTCTATTTTAGGGGTGACACCTAAATTCACTTACAAAAGAATCACCAACATTAAGTTGATGTTGGAATCAAAAAAAGATGTGGAAGTTAATGTCAGAGCATGTTCCAATAAGAAAGGAACTTTCAGTTGCATGAACTGTAAACAATGTAGATTCAATAGTAACTCATCCTTTGTCATTGTAGAACATTTGAGACACACTTTTTGAGCAAGAAAGTATTACAGTTGCAACAGTGAATATGTGGTTTATTTAGCCACTTGCATAACATGTAAGAATTATTATATAGGGAAAACTAAGAGAAGTTTAAAACGTAGAATATACGAGCACACCTTAGGTATAAAGAAAAAAGATAAGACCAATTCACTATCTAGACATGCACTTTCTTGTACTACATTTAAAAAGTTTGAGTTTTTTGTTTTAGATAATGTTGATAAAGTTTTATTAGCCGGGGATTTAAATAACAGATTGGAATGTAAAGAGGCAATTTGGCAGCTCCTATTTGGAGTGGACGTATTACCTGGTCTAAATGAAGTCATTAACTTGAAATGTTTTTTAATGTATAGATAAAGTATGTATGTTAAATTGATTGACATCAAGTAGGATTCATTGTTTAATTGTTTCATATATATGTATACATTTTTATATGTATTTTTGTCTTGATTTAGAATTTTAATGATTTTTTCAAAGATTTTTTCATTGCATCATTTCCTGTTATGTAATTCAATTTATTATAAAAGGAAGGGGTGGGTTGATGTATGTTTTTTCTGATGAAGTTCACATTATTAAAGTGAATGAAAGCTCTAAACATTATACATCACTTATAATCTACCCAGTCATTTTCAGTCGAACATTACATAACTCATTTAAGTCCTGCCTTCTTTTAAACCTCATTCCTCCCCTGTATGTGTTGTTCCCACAATTCCCTTTTTTCCTATGTAGTTTGCTCCTACCCTTTTTTAAAGATCTCAGTTACAGATGTTTTATCTGTGTTACTGTGTTCACTACTTCTAATATAGTTGGTTGAGATTTTGATTTCCATTTTCTAGTAATTGTGTTTTTTTGGCAGCCACCATAATTGGACACATCAAGGCGTTACCATGCCTTGATAGAAAGCCTAGACAAGCAAGCATTAATATATCCTTGTTCACTGTTTCCTTGATTTACAGTAGTTTGGGCAGATTGGAAGGTGTAGAAGGTAGGCACAGTCTCTTAATGCACTGTCCAGTCTCACAATATGCACCCACACAAACATCAGAGAAAAGTTTGATGTTTTGAAGGTGATGGAAAAGAATATCTCAGTTGTAGACTCTCCTAGAAGTGCTGCCTCACATTGATGTGAGTACAGATTTGCTGTTTTACCCAGTCAACACAAATAAATACATTTTGATGTCATCTTGTATGCATGTGGTTTATTAAGCCATCATGTTTATGAATACTGTCTTTCTGTAGGATTCTGCTGCATTTAATAACATTTTTAAGCTGATTTATACTTTAAAGTTAAGAGACATACCATTTGTAGTAGAAGTCATGTGTTTTTCTCTGCAGAACTTGTACAGAAGGTCAATGACCTGATCGCAGAAGGGGAATATGGAAGACTGTTTGCAGTGGTACATTTTGCTGGTCGACAGTGGAAAGTAACAAATGAGGACTTGATACAGATCGAGAATGAAATAGATGTACAATGTGGAGACAGAATTAGGCTAGAAAAGGTAAAACATTGACTTATATTTTCTTTTGCACTTTTTTGTACATGGGTATCGAATATGAAAGTATATATACAAAAGAACAAATAGCCCAGTAAAAACTGCAAACAGTAACCAGCAAATATCCTTTTAGTACTAATATAAGCAGACCACATGCTGTCATTACATACAAAGAAACAGATAAAGTATTAGAAAGTAGTATTTGACCCAGCTGATCTGACGGTTTATCTTCTGAGTAAATCCTAGAGTCTATGTAAACTTGATCTTACTTATTTTTTCCATGTAACAGTTATGACTGCACCATGTTTTGTTTTAAATTCCTTTGAAATTTACACGTCCTCAGAAAAGGTGCTCCCATCATCCATTTATGATAGTATGAGCAAAAGAAAACATTCTAGGAATAAAAACTCTACAGATGTAATTAGAACTGTGATCTGAATCCAAGATTGTTTTTGTGATTCCTGCACTACTACTAAATGCTTTTGGCATTTGCCACAACTTGCAACCTTTTCCCATAGAGAAAACCTTCTAGGCTACTAGCTGGTGTTTATCTCACCTTTGCATGTAGTTTTGGATCACATCTGCCATTACTGTTTTGTCTTGTAGAGAAAATCATAAAGTATTAAAATTTTAATTCCTGTCAGCTTGCGTCAGTGATTCTCTGGAAAGATAACCACAAAGCATTTTATAGCTATGTCAAGAATCTCAATGGCAACACTCAGATCTGCTCTGAGTTACAGCACAATGGCACTAAATATACAGAACCAACTGATATTGCCAACATCCTGGCAGATAGGTTCAGTGCTAACTTTACCCCCCCTAAAGAGCCCATCTCTATACCGGAAGATTGCAAAGTTCCTGTAATCATGGCTGCACAGGTAAAAACCTCACTCTCCAAAGCCAAGAACACAGCATCCATGGGACCTGACGACATCCCAGGCTGCCTTCTACACAAACCACAGAATGAACTGGCACCCCACCTAAGTACCATGTTCAGTCATAGCCTCACCTCAAGCTTTGTGCCCATTGAATGGCGCATAGCAATGGTTATCCCACTCCACAAAGGGGGAGCCATGACAGACCCCCGGGAACTACCACCCCATTAGCCTGACGAGCCTGGTCTGCAAGGCCATGGAACGTATTATCATGGAACTCATAAAACAAAGACATTGGAGATCTCCAGACTCTGGACCCCACACAGTTCGGGTTTGTAGAAGGCAGATCATGTCTCCTAAACCTGATGGACTTTTTTGAAGGAGTCACCAAAGCCATAGATGAGGATAAGGTGGTTCACACATTCTATCTAGATCTCTCTAAGGCGTTCGACACCATCCCCCACTCTGGAATTATAGATAAACTTACTAAACTAGGTATAAATCCCTATGTCACAAGATGGGTTGCCAGCTGGCTTACTGACAGAACCCACACTGTGAAAGTAGCTCCAAATCAGACTTCACACCAGTGACAAGTAGAGTACCACAGGGTATAGTCATGGGTCCTCTCCTGTTTGGGTATCTACTTCTCTGAAGTACTGGCTAACACAGAAGGTCTTTGGCTAACTAAGTTTGCAGATGACTGCAAACTATGAGCCATAACCGAAACTCCTAACGATGTGGACACCCTACAAAAGGGCCACACTGAGACAGATGCCTGGTGTCAAAGCCATGGCCTCAAGCTCAGTGCCAAAAAGTGCATTGCCATCCCCTTTGTAAAAACTCTGTACCCATGAATTACTACATAGGCAGTAGTCTACTTAACACCAAAAGTGTGATAAGAGACCTTGGGACACAGGTGGACAGTAGTCTCTCCTTTGATAATCACATTGCCGTAGTGGTCAGGAAATCCTTCTACGTGGCACACCTCATCACAACAGGTTTCTCATCCAGAAAAAAAGAGGTCACTGTTCCCCTCTACTCATCACTCATTAGACCCATTATAGAGTACGACTACCCTTTTGGTATGTACCTCACAAGACATCTACAACAACTGGAAAGGCCGCAGAAATACCTCACAAAGAGGATTACTGGCCTCAAACAGATGCCTTACGCAGACCGTCTCAAAAAACTCCAGCTTTACTCCGTCACATAGGCGATCTCTGCCTAACATACAAAGCTGTGTCAAACCCAGAGTTGTTGGACATGCTCCACTTAAAGAAATCCCAATCCCTCTGAGCTACACGCTCTAGGGACCTAAACCTTGTCACCACAATAAACAGAACATGCTGCAGGGATAGATTCCTGTCTCAGAGACTTCCCATACTCTGGAACAGACTACCTATATATAGCAAACAGAGGTCCTCATTAGCACTCTTCAAGAAAAACCTTGATGATTCGATGGGAAATAGGAAATTCACCCCGGGGATCACTTCTGTGGCTCTGCTTGACATGGGTACAGGAAAATAATTTTCTTGGGTGGCGAAAGCCAGGGTACCTTTTTGGCTAGGCTTATATAGGCCCTAGGGCCAATAGTCTAGTAACTACCTATGAACCACGTTCTTCACGTTTCTGGCTAACACTAGTATATATAGATGACTTCATATATAGCCCAGAAAACTCAATAGATTAGTCTAGCTGTCACAGTACTCTACAAGTAATGCATAATAAAATTGAGCTACAAGGTGGTGAGCATTCTGCATCTACCATGTGCTGATTTCAAAGCTATAATACCAAGGATATTGTCTTCCTAGCTATTTGTGGCTGTTGCATTGCACATTACATTGGAAATACCAATAGGTGTTTCAGGGATCGAATAAGGGAGCATATTTATGCTATTAATAGAGCTGACTCTAGGAATGAACTGGCCAAGTACAATATGAATGAAGGGGTATTACATACATTTAAATTTTTGGTTTTAGAAAAGTATTGCACTACTATATGATGTGGACATATAAAGACTAATACTGAGTTCTTAGAACTTAAATGGATTCTTGTTTTGGCTGCTAATAGGGGTATTGGGCTAAATGGCAATACTCCTTTAAGACCAGCCTTAAAATTGAAGAGGTTGAAGTGCTAATTGGTTTTATTATTTAAATCTGATGTATTTTTAGAGTTCTTAGATCTGAAGAAGCAACTATGTTGTGAAAGTGCTCATCCTGTATCATTTCTTGTTTTTATTAAAGTATTGGCTCATTTATCGTGACACCCTCCCTTTCTACTGACTTTGTTTTTGGGCGTTGCTTATTCTACTGTTGGTATACCTCCAGATTTGGTGTCATGTCTAATTTCAATGCTGCTGAGAGAGTTATAAAACTGAATGCCATTTTTCAATTTATTCTGACTTATGCTGCACTTATATTTGATTAACTGTGCTGTCTTATGAACTTGCATTACACTGGCACTTTTTTTTCATTGTTTTACCGTTAAACTGTTTGAGTGTGAACTGTTCTGCTGTTATATTTGTGTGCATCTGTTCTCCTATGTAAAATCGACCTAAACAGAGTTTAAATATCTTTAGCATAGTCTGGTTACAGGTTTTGCTGTATCCAAATCTCTTTGTGTGATTCCTATATATTTCCTGTGTTTCCTGCTTACACCATCATGTGTTGGCTAGGGCCTACCTACACTTAGTGGAAGTAAGTGAACTGGTTGGAACTGGTCTGGCATAAGGTGTTTAGCTAAGAGCTCGGGGACAAGAGTTGATTGGTCAATTCTAGTGTTTCTATTTTAGTTTTGTTTTTGTGATATTTAAACCCCATGTTTGTGCGGATTTGTTCTTGTTTGCGTGTCACCCACCACCGCTGCACTAGTTTAATCCTTTGCAAGGTATCTCAGCTGCATTTTTTCCCTTAACAGCACTCTTGTGAAAGTGAGGCCCTCCCTTGCAGCTACTGTATTGATTTTTTCCAGCCCTATTCCCACCTATAGGTACTCTCCTCAGATAGTACCCAGTCTACTATCCCTGACCTCTCTTCCACAGATTCTGACAACCATGAATGGACAATTACCTATGGTTTCTCATGCTAGTCTGGTTGATATGGGCATACTGAGACAGTGTGGCAACTGCCTCTTGTACACAGACAACCCTCTACTACTACTACTACATAGGAACGCAATAAGTGAGAGATGCAATTACATTAAGAACCTAGAATCCTAGCTGTCTCAATCACAAGCCAGTACATCTGGCACCGAGAATGTCGTCTGCACTAACACTACACCTCTAACACCACCCACAGCTGTAAAACACACTCCCACATATGTAGAGGTTCTCAACAAACACATGCCTAAACAAAAGAGACCTCTGAGGCAAAAACACGTGCATCACAACCCACAACACCAAACAGTACACACGCCTGTGTCTCACAGCCTCCAAGGCCCAGCAACAAACCCAACATACTAGTCTTTGGAGACTCTATTGTGAAACACACAGATGTGCCCCTCATCAGGCTAGACAAGGAGAAAGTCACAGTAAGTTGCTTGTTAGGTGCTAGAATTTGCCATATCATGCTCACACTCAAGTCTCTCAACAACAGGTACTGTTACTCCATATTGGTGTAAATGACCTGAGACATACCTCTCTGAACTATATGAAGAGAGACATGATTGTGCTTGCTGAATGTTTCCCAGGTAGGTATGTCCCTAGCCTTAAGCAGCATCCTACTATCACCCAGAATGATGCCTCAATGCAAACAGAAAATGATTGACTTTTAACAATTGGCTTAGTTTCTGGTGTCATTCCAAGGGGATCCAGTACCTGACAGCCTGGAAGGACGATTGACGGACCACGATGCTTTGCTAGAGATGGCCTTCATCTGTCTCCCCTGGGATTCATGCTTCTGGTAGAGGCTGTTGTGTCCCCCATAGTGCCTTTTTTTAGGCAAAGTAATGAGGACAAAATCAAAAGAACATGAAGCAGCTGGAGAGACCACAGAGGTTCCTGACCAGGAAAATCCAGGGTCTCAAACACGTGTCCTGTACAGATAGGCTAAAAGCCCTGTCCCTCTACTCAGTCTCGTACAGAGTGCTCAGAGATGATCTGTGTCTGGCATACCAGGCTGTCTCAGACCCAGCCTTGATGGAGTTTCTGCATAAACATTAGTCAAACTCCACTCTCACAACCGGCATGCAAGGCCTCAACTTGATCTGTGACATTAATAGAACTTGTGGCAGGACAGATTTGTGTCCCAAAGATTCACCCATCTGTAGAATAGACTGCCTCTCCATGTCAAGCAGAGTACCTCACTAGCCCCTTTTAAGAGGAACCTTGATGACTGGATGGGAAACTGAAAATATACCCCTGGGATCCTACCTGTGTGCCTGCTGGACAGGGGAAATGGGTGCTGACTTTGTGAAAACATGGGCGAAATTCTTGACTAGGCTTATAACGGCCTCTGGGCCAATAGCCTAGTATCGTCCTATGAACCCATATGCACATTAATGAATTACGATTGTGAAGCAAATGCTCCATTGACCTTCTACTCCACTACAACCAAACGTCAAGAAACATAGGAATCCCCTGATTTTGTCAAGGTGTACTGAAACAAGTCATCATTTTACATGGCAACACAGATAATGGTCACATAAGCCTAAGCTATATGGGTTATATCCTGCAAAAGATATAACCGTGACTGCTTCAAAAGCTTCAGGGTGCCTTCCACATTCCCAAACTATTAGTCAGCTTGAGCTGAGCTAAAATATGGGTTTGGGAGCCAAACCCTTCAAAGCTTTCCTGCTGCCAAAGAGAATGCTGCTCTGCAGTCTTTCGAGGATCTACGGTCAGTTTGTGCTGTTTCATTATTGTGCAGATAAGTTCCCTTTGGGGAAAAACCTTCCATATATAAATGTTAATGTTTAAGCTTTCCTGTGGAGGGGAATATCTGTTTTAAGTTAAGAATGTGTTTTTATTGACTGTCATTCAACTTTACTGTACTTTTAAACAGTAGTGCACCTTTGTTTCTGACCATTTAAAAGTTGATTTGAACATTCTAAAGCTGTTTTTTTTCCTGTAGAGAAGCTGTGTTTAAATTATTTTTGGAGGTTGGTAAAGTTTATTAGAATATTTTTTAGTTTGTATTACTGTGAAAATTGACTTTTTAATACTTTTTAAATGTTAATGGCTTATGCTGCTTAGTTTAAGGAAAGACGCAGCATTTTCAGCTTGACCATGGAACAAATGCGTTCCAGTCCCAAGCACCTTCAACTGACTGCATGGATGATGGGTTCTTCATACCTTTTAGGCACCTTTTTACAGAGGACTTGTAATTGATACTAATGAGGGCAAGAAAGCTTGCTACTAGAAAATTGTATACAAGGAAATGGAAATGGTTTTCTAGTAGGTGCCAACAACATTACAAGTACCCATTCAGGTTTAGTGTTGCTTTGGTTTTACAGGATTTGTGAGGTACCTTCTTATGACCTGTCTTACCTTCTATCAAGGGTCATTTGTTGGCCATTCCAGCATGTCTGCTCATGGATACCCCTCTTTCAAAGCACTCTCATGTCAAAATGTTTTTGAAAGGTTTTGCAAACCAGTGTCTCCTCCTTGGGATCTTAATTTTGTGTTAGAAAAGCTAACTCTTACTCAATTTGAACTAGCTGATCTTGGCTGACTTGAGGTTCTTAACATGGAAAACAGTTTTATTGGTTGCTATGACACTCTGCAAGAAGAGTGTCTGAGTTACAAGATTTTATGGTGGGTCAGTCTTATCTCATTTTCCACAGAGATAGGCTTTCCTTTAAAACTAATCCTTTTATGACTAAAGTAGTATTTAAGTTTACTTTAATCCAAACTATTATTCTCCCAAAGTTCTTCCCTGAACCCAAAAATGAGGGAGAAGGGATACTTCATAACTTGGATGTTCACAGACAAGTCTGGTACTATCTTGACAGAACTAAATCTTTCAGAACTTCCAACCAGTTGTTCATTTCTTGTGCAGGTAAGAAAAAAGAACAACCCATGTCAAAGCAAATTATTTCTAAAGGGTTGTTTCAGGCTTTTACCTTTTGTTATTTCCACCAGAACAAAACTATTCCAGGCAAGGTCTAGGCACACTATACTTAGGGCCTTAGCTTCATCTATGGCTTTTTGGAAATTGGTGGATTCTTAAAGTGTTCTAGAGGCAGCAACTTTCCCCGGGATTCAATAAAGCTTACACGATATGTATTCAATAAAATTATTAATTAGTTTTGTGTTTTCTAGTCACTCAGAAAGATTTCGCGAAATGTACATGTAGTCTGCACTTTGTGGTAATCTTTATGGATCCTTGTCAATATTTAAAGCAGTAAAAATATCAGCAGGAAAACTAAAATTAGGAGGAAGAAGATGTGTGTTATGTCTGTGTAGTCTGTTCCTCAGAACAGTGTACACTTAGTGTACGCTTTATTGAATCCAGCCCTTTGTCTTCTGTACATACCTTTATAAAGCACTACATGCTAAATTCCTTCTCCAAATCTGGATCAGGCTTTGCTATGACCATTCTCCAGGTCTCCTGGTCCCTTCCCATTCCACCTGTCCATTGTTTTAAGCTATGGCAATCTACCCATATAGCTTAGGCTACTGTAGCAATGGTCAATCTGAAGAACATAGTACAGTGTTGTAAAGTAGGTTTACCATAGTAGTAGATGTTCAAATGATCACTGCTGCAGTAACCACTCCCTCCCTCCATCAGCCTTGTTTGTTTTTATTTATTTATTTTTTTAATGCTAGGGTGTGAACATTTGATTTTTGTTATTCCTAGCAATGTCTGCTCCCTCTCTGTTAGCATGAAAGGTGTGAAGGCTTCTCGCCCAAACCTGTCTTTTAGTCAACTCGAGCTGACTAACAAATTGGGCGTGTGGAAGGTCCCCTGAAGCTTGACGGGTGTTATATCCTATACATGCAGGCAAACATTTTATCTGTCAGGCATTGTGTTCTTTTATTTTTAAGTAACGAGAAGTTCAGGTGGGCATTGTTTTAATACACTAAAATTTTACACTAAGCTTAGTTGTAATAGCCCTATTGTTGAGAACCTTGTTTGCTATTCTTGAAGCTTTTAAAATATGTAACAGAAATGCCTGTTAATGTAGTGTATTACAGATTACTTACAATTAATTTGCAGCACAAAGGGCTACAATGATGTCAGATAAGTACAGTTAAGTTAGACAGTCAAAAGTATGAGCTGTAGACTGCAACATAGGACTACAGTAGCAAAAACTGAAAGTTGTCATAGTACTTTGAAAGTGTTTTTGCAAAGGGGTGGGGGACGTTTCCAACTTTTACTGGGAGCCCGTTGCAGTATAGTAATACATTAACTCTGAGATCACTGCACACTGAAGTAAGTTAATTCTCCAAACTGTTACAGTCTTGGAGTTTGCATGTGAAACTTGCACTTTACTTTTCACACATCTTTCTCTTATTACAGTAGCCCATGGCACAGAGGAACATCATCACATCTTGCTGCTTCAGTTGAAGTTCAAGACTAGGCACATGAAGGTCATAGTGTCAAATCTCTAATCAACCTACTGATCCACTTGCAGCCATTTTGGAAGTCTCCATTGTCTTGCTTAGATTGTTCCCATATAGTCTGGTGGGACTTTCACGAAAAAAAGTGGCACCCCAATACTTGACATTATCCTGTATATCAGTAGGAGAAAAATATAACAATTTAGTACGAGGAAAAAAGTAATGATTTACTTAAATTATGGTTATATTTACAGACTAAAGCAAATCTCAGTATAGCAGATGGAATTTGAGAAATATCTGTTTAAGACAATTAGTGTAAATTATAACAATAGTGACAAAAGCAGGAAACTTAATTAGAATAGTTATTATTGGATAGCTAAAGACATGTAATTTGTCTGTTTAATCAAGATGTGCATTTGCTTGAGATGCATTCTGAATACAGTGCATGATTTGTGTAGCAACAAAGGAAGTGTAAGCATTATCAGGAGAGCCAGCCATTGCACTAGGTCTTCCAGCTGACAAGCTAGTGTACACTCTGTGTCTTCATTAAGGAATTTTATTGTTCATATTGTTCTCATAAACTCTTTTGTGTGTGTTTTTTTTTTTCTTGAGGCGTCTTAGAAAGTCTCTTCCTCTGTGGGTGGTATAAGTGGAAAGATTTTTGTGCCATATTGCATCATTGCCAGCACACTTGTATATTGAGTAGGAAGATTAATTGTAACTCTTTAAGGTCTGTCACTTAAGTGCTGCACAATGACAGGATTTTTTCTAAACTACTGCTGCTAACTGAAATGCCCTTACCAACCTACTGTTATAACAGGTGGTACCTGCATAATATGAGTCACTTACTGTGTGCAGTTTGTTATGGAATGTTATAGTTTTCATTTGAATTATTAAGTGATTAACATGTTTTCCAACGTCTATGATTTGTTTTAGGTTTTACTTGTTGGTGGAGATGACTTTACATTAGTTGGAAAACCACTTCTTGGGTAAGATAACGTAAGGTTACTTAACCAGACTTGAGCCTTTTGTTTTCTTATTTTTCATTTTCAAGGTTGTGTTTATTGTTTCTGTATTGCAAGCTTTATGCTTCACTTTGTGTAGAATGTGTGCATATACACTCCCTATTTTCTTCCATGCTGTGCAGTTTGTAAGATCGTAGCCTGAGTGATGCTTAGGAATTAGTGTATTGTGCTGTCTTGTCAGGAACATTAGTTCAAAAATGAAGTCAGATTAAAAATGTTAAGCACCCTGGGTTCAAAAGTGTCAGTCATCCAGTTGTTGAGCAGTGCAGTTGTTTGGGAGGTGCAGTGATTCAGCAGTTAACATTTTCGCTTCACAGCAAGAGGTTCTGCAGTTCAGTTCTCTGCTGGGGTGCCTTCTGTGCATAGTCTGCATGTCCTCTCTGTGTTCACGTGGGTGTCCTCCCACATTCCAGAGACATGCATCTGAAGTGTTTCTCCCCGGACCTCCACTGAAAATAGGCTCTGTCCTAGTCAGACTTTCCAGGTCAACAGATGTTAGATAAATAAATAAGTAATCATCTGTCTATTGGCCTTTGCACGCCTGGATGGGCAATAGGCTTGTCAGAAAATGATGACTATAATGTATTGACTGAACATACAGCATGGGTGAGGAAGGACATGAGTGATGATTTTTGACAGTGGAACACGTGGGCATGCATAACTAGTCTCCAAAGAAGTAATAATCTTGAGGGTACAGCGATGCCATATTAAGTAGACAGTGTAGTACGGTCTGATTTGTTTGATTTGTGAATTTTGTCTACACAGTGCACGTCTAGTTTACAGATATTGAAAGCTATAATTGTTTTTCTTTAAAGGGATAAAAAACAGAAAACGTGCCCTTTCAGTGTTAGGATGCAAAATTATGCTAACATTATTACTTTGCATAAACAACATAGGTAGTTACTGGGCTATTGACCCGAAGGTCTTTATAAGCCTAGCCGTATACACCCGACATAATACTAAAGAAACCCAATATAAAGAAAGGATCTTGCCAAAACTCAATTTTAGTTAGCAATGACTGAGCATATCCAGGAGGGTAATAGATGAAATCCCTGGCAGAAATTTACGGTTTCCCATCCAGTCATCCAGGCTACACTTAAACAGGGTCATAGAGGGGCTCTGTTTGATGTGAATTGGTAGCCTAATCCAGAGGAGTGGCAACCTCTGAGAGACATAGCTGTCTCTTCAGCAGGTCCTATTTATGTCACAGGCCAATTTAAGGTTCCTGGAGTGAGTGACCCTTGTCCCATTTGACTTGAGGATGTGCAGCATTTCCATTAAGGTTAAATCTGAGATTTCTCTGTAGACCAGGCATAAGTCTGCTGTTAGTAATCTATACACTACTGAGTACAGTGACAGTGACTTCAGTCTGTCAGTGTATTTCATATGCTGAACACCCTGAATTTTCTTGGTTAGACATCTCTGAGGTCTCTCAGCTTGCTGCAGGTACCTGGTAAAGTACATACCAAAGGGAGCATTGTACTCAATTATTGGCCTGATGAGGGTCAAGTACAGACGTTTTGACCTCTTTCAGTCTTGAGGCAATCCCTTTGCTAATGAAGTGTGCGATGTAGAATGCTTTCCTTACCACAATAGAGACATAGTGGTCAAAGTTTAGGTTACAGTCAACTTGCGTTCCGAAATCTCTCACTATTGAGTTGTTACTTAGGGTATTATCATAGGAGGTTACTAAGCTAATGGTCCCAGGGCCCTTCCAAGCCTAGTCAAGTTCAACCCATGTTCCCAAGGGTGCCAGGTTCAAGCAGACACTGAAATCAGCATCTGTTGCCCCTGTCCGAGAGACACAGGTGGAACCCTCTGGGTGAATTTCCGGTTACCCATCCAGTCATCCAAATTGTGCTTAAATATGGCCAAGCCAATGAGGGGCTTTGTTTAACATGAATAGGAAGCTTGGTCCAAAGCTGGGGCAATCTCTGTGAGATGAATCTGTCTCTGCAGCAAGCTCTTTTGATATCACATACCAGGTTAAGATCCTTTGAGCGAGTGACCCGTTTGCCATTTGACTTGCAAATGCGCAGCATTTCCATCAAAGCTGGGTCAGAGATTGCTCTATATGCAAGACACAGGTCGCCTCTGAGCAGTCTGTGTGACCCAGAGTAAAGTGACTATGATTTCATCTGCTCACCCTCCCCTGATAACCTACCACCTGCCTTTCTCAAGTTAGCAGCCTCCTCTATTGCCTATCCTGTCTCCATCCTCATCAGTCATTCTGTTAAAGAAAGCACCATCCCTGCTATCTGAAAAAATTCTATGTTCTACCCGTACACAAAGGAGGTAACTCCATTGACCCATCAAATTTCGGGCCAATTGCAATTCTTTCCCTCCATCTAAAATTCTTGAAAAGTGCATACTCAAACAGCTCATGTCTTCTCTCATTCAAGAGAACCTCCTCACCCCCACACAACATGGTTTCCGACCCCAGCATAGCACCTCTACAGCTCTATTATCTTTTATTCATTCTGTTTCTCCGTCTGTCGATAATAACAAATTAGTCTCCTGCCTGTTCCTCTACCTCTCTAAAGCCTTTGATACAATATCTCATAAACTCCTTCTCTCCAAACTAGCTTCCCTTAACCTCCCTAACTCCACACTAGGCTGCTTCTCTAGTTACCTATCTGACCAACTTCAGTCTGTTAAATGGCTCTCTGCCTCCTCTCCTTTTCTCCCTATTCAAACTGGGGTTCCCCAAGGCTCCATCCTGGGACCCCTCTTATTCAGTATCTTTACCAACAATCTCTACCACTCTTGCCCACACTCCACCCTGATTCAGTATGCTGACTCTACTATCATCTCCACTTCTGACACTCTTCCTCACCTACTCACCCTCACTCAAGAATCTCTGCACTCTGTCGAAAAATGGTTCACTGCTAACCAACTTCTACTTAACCCTAACAAAACTAAACTCCTACTCTTCTTGCCCAAAACACTCCCAACATCTAAAATGTACCTTCTCCATCTCCTCTCTAAACAGCACTTTCATCAAAGTGGAATCACATTCTATTATGCTCCCCCAGTATTTACTCACCTACAAAAGAACCTGATTTCCAAATTCGTACTCGCCTACAATAAAATAGCTCGATTTGCCAGTAACCTCCCATACTGAACACACCACTACCTTGCCTTAAAAAAAAAACTTCATTGGCTTGAACTTCAACACCACTCTTGCTACAGCTCCACCTGATCCACTCCATCCTTCCCCAACCCCTAGCTTGTCCATCGCTGACAAATCTTATCTCCCTTTATATCCCTAAGCGTGACCTATGTAGCTCTGACCAACTCTTGCTGCATATCACAAAACCCAACAAATCCATTGGTAAGATACTTTATAGCCATTCTGTCACCTCTGCCTAGAACAAACTTCCTCTCCAACTACGCAAAATAGACAACATCCACAGCTTTAAAACAGTACTAAAGGAATTCTTGCAGTCCTCCTGGATCTGCTCCTGCATTGACCCCACCTAAACATCAGGACCACACTTCCTCTCACAGTAACTGCCCTCCTTTCTTGTCTCCTATCTCAGCCACTCCTTTAGAATATCCTAGTCCCATAATTACTTCATATTTCTATGACGGTCCTACGGACTTATCTGTCCCTTACTTTGTCTTGAGCCCTTGTTTACTTAATATTTTCTTTATTATCCATACTGAATTTACTTGCATCTCTTACTTCTCACAGTTATTTATGTATAGCTATGTGTATTGACTATGAGTAATGGCTAAACATTTCCTTCCCCTATTTTGTAGAATTTTTCACAGTATTGTATAAATTCCTCCATTTGTTTGTTGAATATTTCACTGTATTGTAAAAATCTTTTTATTTTTTTTTTGTTTTTGTAAACAGTGTAATTGGAGCTTTTTTCCTCAGGTCTCTGCTGAAAAAGAGTAGCTTGCCCAGCCAGACTAACCTGGTTAAAAAAATGTCAAAATAAAATAAAATTTCAGTCCGTTTGCATAAGACAGATATTGAAGACCCTGAATTTTATTCGTAAGGAACCTTTGTGGTCTCTCCAATTGCTGCAGGTGTTTGGAAAGGAACATACCAATGGGAGCATTGTACTCTATTATTGGCCTGATTAGGGAAGAGTACAGGGAGGTTATAACCTCTTTTTTCCTGGAGGCAATGCCCTTACTTGAGATGAGCAATATAAAATGCCCTTCTTACCACTGTGGAGACATAGTGATTGAAGTTAAGGTTGCTGTCAACCTCTGTTCCCAGATCTCCCACCACTGACTGTATGTTTAGGATATTTGCATTGATGTGGTAGTTTGCAGTAGCATCTTCCTTGCTGAAGGGGATGATAATGCATTTTTTGCAGTAAGTTCAAGACCATGACTTTGGCACTAGTTATTAGTCTGAGTAAGACTTTCTTGCAGGATGTTGACATCGCTAGGGGTTTCAGTGATTGCTCCCAGTTTGCAGTCTTCAGCAAACTTTGTCAGCCATAGCCCTTTAGTTTTAGCCTGTACTTCGGAGAAGTAGATTCTGAACAGTAGAAATCCCAGAACCGATCCCTGTGGAACACCACTGGTTACAGGTCTGCTGAAGGAGGTGGAATCCCCTATTTTGACCATATGAGTTCTTTCAGTGAGCCAGTTTGCAATCAGCCTGACAGTATATGGGTTGATACCTAGCTGGGTGAGTTTATCAATTATGCTTGAGTGGGGAATTGTGTCAAAGGCCTTGGCTAAGTCTAGGTAGGCCGTATGCACAGATAGGCACACTCTCCCATTGACAAAGCCAGACTGGGTGGGGTGGAGCATTTGAAGATTTCCTGTATCTTTGTTAGTAAGGTCCATGATGATTCATTCCATGGCCTTGCAGATAAGGCTGGTTAGGCTAATGGGTTTGTAGTTCCCAGGGTCCATGGATGCACCCCCTTAGTGCAAAGGGATGATGGTAGCTGTTTTCCATTTCACTGGGATGAAGCCAGTGCTTAGGCTGTGATTGAAAAGCGTGCTCAATGGTGATGCTGATTCCTGTCTTAACCCATATAGAGCACATCCTGGGATGTTGCCTGATCCCATAGAGGCTGTGTTTTTGGCCTTGGAGAGCACATTTACGACCTGCTCCTCAGAGATGCTAGGTGGGGGACAGGTGTTTGGAGTGCTTTGGGGTATATGTGGCGAGGACAGGGGAGTGAAGTTTTCACTGAACCTGTCAGCCAGCAGGTTACCTCTATCCACAGTTTCTGTATATGTAGTGCCGTTAACTATGATTTCAGCGAAAGTCTGGATCTTACCTTTGAGGTTACGGATGTAACTAAAGAACCCCTTGTGGTTTTCCCTAGTTAGGCAATCTAATCTGAATTCATAGTTAGCTTTGGAGGACTTCACTAGGAGTCTTATTTGCTTGTTTAAGTTGAGGATGGAGTTTTTCCAGTTTGAGACACTTTCTTCCTGGTCTAAGACAGCAATTTATTTCTTTATCCTATTGTATAGCATATTAATGGCAGCTGTCCACCAGGCAGATTTGTTTTTCCTTGAAGATCTTGCTTTGGTTCTATCGGGTATGGCAGAATCAATACAGTTGTACAGGTGCTTATATAAAGCATTGGTATATAACTCAGCATAGATGTCTGTTCCATTAATGGGGGGAGGGGCTATGAAGATATTTATGCCATCACGTAAGAGGATGTTATTCGCATTGGAAAAGTTTTTTTAATTTTGTTGTTGTTAAGGGGGGTTCTTGTGTTATAGTTATTTCGAGTGAGACTGATTTGTGGTCAGATCTCAGCAGGGATGACCACACACTGGGGAGGTACAGCAGTCTCCCATGTTGGTGAGCACCAGGTCCAGGATGTTTGAGCCCCTTGTGGGTGGGTCACCTAGCTGGTCCAGGGCAATGGAGTTAATGAAGTTCAAAAACCTTTGGGCAAGTGAATTAGAACATGTGTAATTTACCCAGTCTATGGATGGGTGACTTTAATTGCAATAAAACATGTGGTGATTACAAATGCCACTGCCATTGTATAGATACAGAAATAACTAAGGTTGATAATAGTATAATAGTTTGCACTTAACAAGTAGGTGAACATGAGAAATCCTACCATGCAGGAAGAAGCTGTAAAGTGAACTTTTCTGCCACATTTGAGAATTGTGGGCACTGCCAGGATGTGCCAAAATGTTGTTGATGCACCCCTATGCATTCATTGCATACTACTTGACAGCACCACCACCCCATGGTCCATATGGGGCCTTTATAGCAACATGAGTGCAATGTGTCACATGAAACTCTTCAGGAAAGCATGCCATTCCATAGAAGACACACATGGTGCTGTCCTTTAACACTGGAAAATACATATACTAATCTATGTTTACCCATGTGTGTGTCTCTGGGAGGTCCCCATGTCAAGTTTAGTGAGGGATTCTACATACCTTTGTTTTCACAAGTATAAGAATGGCATGCTTTCCCTCATTTCCCAGGCTATATAGACTTAACCAAGCCCTTATAACCTTGTTCACTCTATACCTGTCCAGTAATTCCTGCTCAACAGAGTTGAGGTGAGTAATCTTTTGTCTATATCATTTCTTGTAGGTCAATGAGCATTGCTTCACTCACGGGTTCTGGTGCTACCAAAATGACCAACTTGCACCAGGACGCAGTTAGTCTGGTAGTGAAAGCAAGTATCTTTCACAAATGCAAAGTGGATAGAAAAGTATGGATTCATTTTTCTTAACCCTTTTGTGCACTTGTGCATCAGATGCAACTCTAAATCACAAAGGCAAGATGAACACCTTATTAGCACAAGACAGTCAGAGAGTTTTCACACATTACTTATTTATATGTCGTCATTCCCTCACTTGCATAAGTTTTTCTAAAACTGTTTCTAATTTATGCTTAAGCTGTGCTTGCAGCCTGCACATATACTCGCTGCTGTGCTGATACGTGTAATGAGTATAAATACCACCCTTCCTCTATTGTGGTGTGTTTCTTGCATCATATCCATGTTTTATTTTGTCTTTCTGCAGGCATCTGTATTTTTTGCCACATTTGTAGCCTTCGTTACTGGTTTTGGTTGTTGCTGGTTTTAGTGTAATCATGGCCCTGATTTTTGAGTGTCAAAAGGGCATTGCCAGCTTGTTTCCCATCAGGTATTTCTTGCTGTGAAACAGATGATGATACAGTAGTATATTTCGGCTTAATTGTACAGTCTTTTCTAACTTGTTACTTCATATTTTCGCTTTTCTGGGTGGTGGACATGGCTGAGCTGGTGCAGAGTTGGGCCGATATGGCACACGTACCATTGTACGCCTCCCTCAAACACAACCACAGGCACTGGTATGGGAAGAGGTATGTAAAACAATCCCAGCTGAAGGTGATGGCAAGACCCCCAGGGTGCCCTTAGGTTCTGAGTCAGCCTAAGCTTTATCTGAATAAGTCTGGGGGAAAACAGTAGCTGGTAGGCCTAGTGATTGAACAGAGGATGTAGGGGAGCAAAAAAGCCTTCCAAAAACATTTTTAGATTTTCTGATTACTATATCATTATCATCTTCACCTCCCCACACACGGTTTATAATTTCATTTCCGATTTTAAATCCCTGTGCAGAATGCATGCTCACTGCAGAGGAGAATTACAACAGAACATTGTTTTTTTGCACAGAATCCATTCCAGCCAGTTCAAGCACAAAGAGAAGTTGTGGGAGATCCATCTGAAGAAAAGGCAGCTGCAGAAATCCTCACTCCTGCTGTTTCTTGCTGAGCTAGACTATTGCAACGGTGGGAGCAGTAAGTTGACAGAGAGGCAAGAACTTAAGCAAGCTATTTTCATGTAAGACCTGCACCACTCTCATAACCACATTTTGCTTGTTTGTTCACCTTCAAAGTGGTCCAGAGCAGCTTCAGGAACCACTGATTTATGGCTACATCTGAAATTATCCACTCACATCCTCCAACTGTTAATAATACCCCCTTGGTACTGGAGCATGCTGTTCTTTAAATGATTTCCCTAACAACCATGATGGCAGACACAAATCTTTGTTTGACCGACACATAGCCATGGTGGTAAGAAAATCATTCTGCATTGCTCAAGTTGTAAGTAAGAATATAGCTTACAGATCAAGGAAGTGTTAATACCACTCTACTCAGCCCTTATCAGACCCATCATTGAGTATAATGTCCTCTTTGGCATGTACGTGGCTAAGCATTTGCAACAGTTAGAAAGCCAGCAGGGATTCCTGATTAAGAGAATCTAGGCTATTAACACACTGTCTTATGCCGATTGCCTTAGACCCCAGTCTTTGTCCTCTTGTCTTCTACAGCTGAGAGGCAGTCTGTGTTTAACATATAAGACATCCTAAGATCTAGCCCTAATGGAGCTTTTCCACATCCACAAAACAAACAGCATCCAAAACCCTACATCCAGATATTCTTTGCTCGTGACATAAATAGAACATGCTGGCAAGAGGGAGATGCGCATCTCAAAGGATCTGCATGCTTTGGAATATGCTTCCCATCCATGGGCAGCACTGTTCATCCCTAATCCTTTTCAAACCATTGGATGGGAAATCATCCTGGGCTGGCCCATGTCTCCTGTAAACAGAGGCTGTGACAGTAAAGATTCCCTAACTTACATAAACAATCCCCCTCACATAACTTTTTTGTAAACCCCATAACTAACATTCCCCTGGAAATTGGAAGCACATGCTACAAGGGGATGCAATTGGGTTGGGTTGCATAGCTAGGTTTATAAAGGCCCTAGTGGTCATTGGCCTGGTATACACCTGTGAAGACAAAGTACCACAAACATACCACTTCTTTTGAAAATATTGACAGTTATGACTACAGTAGTGAACTTTCTTCTGGTTAGACTATAGTACATTCTTGGCCTTCCTGCCATAGGCATGCTCTGCATGAATCTGAGCAGTCTTAAGTCCGAATTAGAAATGTTCTAAGCATACAGGACAGCTATCCTCAGTTCAGCAAATGCTGCTGAAGTCTTTTCCTTGAATGTAGGCAGTGTGGTTTTGTCCAAGTCTAGAGTTTTGTACTACTACTTCAGTAGTTGCTGTTATGGACTTGGTGGCAGGTGGCAGACATAGCAAAATTGTCTTTCTGCTCCATTTGTCATCTCACCAGTGAGGAAACTTGCATTCTTCTCTCTCTTTCTGTCTGCTACAAGTATCTCTATTATACCTAACAGCATTGGAGGTTGAAGCTCTTAAGGATGGAATGTGTATTTCCAGTCTGAATATTAGACAGTGAAGCATCCCCACAGTTGATGCTTAAAAGACATCATCTGGGTACCATCATCAGCCTCTGGTCCTTGCGTAACCTTTCTGTGACTTGACAGAGTCCTGACCCTGTTTGTCACAGCAGTATAAGCCTTGACCACCACAGAAAAAAGGTTTCCTTTGAATAAAGTTTGTTCATTTAGGCAGTGTGCTAGAGGCACCAGTCTGCTTCATAGTAACTGACCCATGCCTATGGGTCCACCATTGTGGTCAGCGATATCACAGCAGGAGTATAGAGGAGAAAATCAGCACTGACTCCAGTGCTTCTCAACTTCCTTTTCTTTTTTGCTTTCCCTAAAGAGACCTCAAAAGAAGAACAAGAAGAATGCTTCAGATCTGCTAAATTGCTTTCACAGGGAAAAAAGCTGGAAAGGTTTTCTTTCTTTTCCTTCAGTGAGAGGGTTTCTCCACATGTGCTCCTTGCTGTTAGTCAAGCCCTGTTTCAATGAAACTGGAAGTCTATTCTTAAGTGTAAGCCTGCTTGGACATGTTATGTCCCTCTGTACACTTCACAAGGGGTGCAAAAAGCTGTGAATGTTTCACAAAGCATTTTGGTCTTGTATGACACCTAAGCTGCAAAGAATTACAGAAAACCTTTTTCCATGGAGGTCAAGGCTCACGCTGTTGTGGCATTGACATTGACTCTTCAACAGTCTTTCTTTTTTTTAAACACCTTTATTGAATTATCACTTGTGACATAGGCAATTTACATTTATACAAAAGTAATCGCATTGTATTAAATTAACATTAACAAACATTATCTGGCTAGGCTTATAAATGCCCTTGGGCAAATAGCCTAGTACCTACTTATGAACTTGTTATACTTCACATATATTGCTATACGTTATATAACCTAAGCAACATTACATAAATTATTCAATTTCTGCCCATTTTTAAACAAGAGACATCTTTATTAAACCATCACTTATGACATGAGCAGTCATGCATTTATATAAATAAAAACGAACCACACTGACACAATCCTAGTTGCTAGGATTTTACATCACAAATAATACTGCCACACTTCCAGTTGCAAACATTATACATCACTTATAATCTATCCAGTCATTTTCAGTTAAACATTACATTTAAGTCCTGCCTTCTTTTAAACCTCATTCATCCTCTGTGTGTATCATTCCCACACTTCACATTTTTTCTTATGTGGTTTGTTTCAAACCCTTTTCTAAAGATCACATTTCTAGTTGTTTTATCTCTGTTACCTCTTCCAAACATATTCCTAAAGAATGCTTGAATGCATTTATAAAGCTTTACAGTGTGTACACAATTTCTAAATGAAAGAGCTTGCTTTGGCAGGACTGTTCTGCAGGGTTTTGTAATGGAGAATAAATAGCTTCTGTCCTTGTGCTGTGTTTTCCTCTTATGTTATATTTGACCATTGTTTGTTGGGACTTTAGCCCATGAAATGGATATGCTATAAAATGAGCGAAGTTAAGTGATATACTAAGCATAATTGTGGGTGCCTGAGGGTGTCCTCAACAATGCTTTCATAGGGTTTCTCAGTAAATTGCCCTTTGCCTTTTTTAAAGTTTTGGTAGTGTGGTATGTGTAGCTAACTCCTTGACACAAGTGCTGTCTTTTTTGAACAGGCAAACATTTTACAGTCAGCTGTGGGTCTGAATGTCAGGGATGGAAAAGACATAGGAGGAGGTGCTGCTGCTCTTTTTACAATCTGATTTCAGTGGCCATGATAAGGATAAAGCTGCTAGCAGTCTAGATATGGATGCTAGTATCAGAGACAGTCCTGTGATATATGTTTGCTGCAAAGGCACAGTATTATGGTTAGTACCTCACATACATTTTATTTTCAGACAAAATTTGTTTATTCTCATTGCAGCATAATGGGATCATATTCAAACAGTGACATAATCTGTGTGAGAATTAGTTCTGAGATTCTAATGGGGGTGTCTTGATGCAGTGTTAAATATAGTTGTCCACTGTGTAGATACCCATTGTGTACATATATGCAGTCTCATTGCTTTAGTATATAGTGGTTGTAGTAGTTAGTTCCACATCTCTTAGTAAAAAGCTTGACCATAATAATGTAAAACAGTTTGAGCTGAACTCGTTCTTACCTGGATGTGTGTGACACTGGTAATATAGCTTAGTGGGTTAAAATAATATACTGCCAAGCTGTCCTTTTCACCTGTTTGCTATAGTTAAATACCACCACACCAGTGCTTCCTTTTTCACTCATAAATAATCCACGTTGTAGTAATCAACAAAAAGAGTACACTGACATTAAAATAAGAGCATGCAGAGACTGATACTAGGAGTGATAGCTGCTGGTTCTGAATCCTAGGTTGATGATAGTTAATTTTTTTTTATGGGACCCATTTAATGAACTTTTCCTGTCAGTAAAATATGATACTAAAATATATAACATAAAATATATATATAATGAAATTGCTGGAGTATTGTCCTAGTCTCATGTGCTGTTTCAGTGTTAGGAATGTTTCCTGTAGAGGAAATAATGAACTGAACTCAGTCTGACCTTAACTTTTGAAGCATTACGTAAAATGCCAGTGCTACACTTTAATCCCTGTGTTGAAGTTATGCCCTTGTTCTTTTCTTTGCTTTTCCTTTCACAAACACTACACTTCTAGACAAGTGCATTGACCATTAGCTACTGATTTTAAGGTCTAGTAATTGTATTGAAAATCTTTCTTGCATGATAGTTTCAAGGGAGTCATCGGTTAATAACTTCATTGACCATGATTCCACCATTAGCTAACATTTTCCTACTTAATCCCAGTTTTGGAAGGAACTGAAAGTATTAAAATACTTTTCTTAAAAGTGTTTGTTAATTCCACATTCTCACATTTTGTTGCAACACAGAATTCTTTTGTTTATGTCCTGTTGTATACTTCGCAGTATTAAGCTAAACTGATAGGAATGTTTCTGTATATGTAGAGCCATGTATTTAACCTGCAGTTCCATGAAGAAAGTATAGTTATTCCCATAAAGTCAGTAACCTTCTTTTATAAATAGCTTATCTGGCAAAATGTTTTCCTTTTCTGGGCATTATACCCTGGGCTACTAGTTTTATTTTTTATCTATTTAGTTATGCATTTATTTGAATTTTCCACTAAGCACCATCTATTCTGAATAATTGCTTGTATGATTCAGGACTTTCTTAGGCTTCTATTGTAGTTCATGTTGCTGTGATTCCAGTTGTTATTTATGTTAGGGTAGCTGTTTCCTTGTTGAGGTGGAAGCTATCATACTCCTCAAGTCTTGGCTCCACATTGGGGTCTAGCTCCTTGCTTTTGATATCTTGTTTCCTCACAACTTCCCAGTAGGAGTCCTAGAAGTGATTTAAGCTGCTAGAATGCCTTACCCAAGTCAGATAGCTTACTTGGCAGTCTTCATTTTGATCAGACATATGTTTTAACTTGGGGTCTCAGTTATTCTGTGTTCAGTGTACATGCTTATGGTATCTCTGTACACCATAGTTTTATAGAGTGCATAAATCTGATGTGGTCATATCTGGTCAAACAGACTAGTAATGGGAGTAGACATTTACCTGTAGCCTGATCAAAGTGAAGACCTAAGGGCATCTGAAGAACTCCCTCAAATGCACATGCTTTGCTTCAACAAAATGCAGACCTCCCTTAACCTCCTACAAGATATTTTTTTCCACACAAATTATGCATTCTTGGGTGGAAGCTCTTTTTAATTATCTATTACAGTATAGACAGGCGCGCGCACACACACACACACACACACACACACACACACACACACACACACACACACACACACACACATTGCTAAGTTACAATTACATTGTTGTGGGATTTATGCTAGAGCATGGACTTTATTAAATAGTCATATTTATAATTTGCTTCTGGAGTGCTGTTCTGATTTTAGAGGAATATTTTACTTTAATGTGCACATTTGTTGGCGTTTTTCCACCTGTGCAAGTTTTCTGGTGTTTTATATGTTTACATGTCAGCTGCAAATGGTCTTTTAACAAAAGATCTGATGTTGTTAATCTTCATTCATTCCTTACTGATGGGGTGTCAGTTCCATCCTCGGAACCGAGTCAGCCGTTATAACAAGCTCGCAGCAGCCAAAAAACTCTCAAGCAAAGTTTTACCCATAGTGCCCCTGTCTATATTACTTCAGATCTCGTTTGCCGCATACTGAATAAAGACGTGTCAGTCCAGCTCTCAGCTAAATCATTTATAAATTTTTCGTGTTTGTGTATTATTAGAGCTTACCCCCCCCCCATTTTCTTTCCTGTTTTACTATATTTAAAAAAAAAAAAAAAAAACTCCTTTCTTCTTTCTTTGTGAAGGAGTGTGTGTTTCTGCATTTTATGTGGCTGAATTGTATAATTTTTGTGTTATGTCTGAGAAAAAGAGTACTATGGGGTTTAAGTGCTGTGAAGAGTGTGACAGGAAAATGGCTAATGTTGATAGCCATACATCCTGTGTTTATTGTCTCAGGGTACTACACCTATCAGTAAAGCCCCGTGTAACATTTGTAAAGCCTTTAGCTCCCGCACATTGGTGGAACAAAAAAATAAACTTATGCTCAAAGGCCTTCTTAAATTTCAGTTTGTGGAAACTTTTTCTGAGGCAGAGGTCTCATCCCCCCCAAGAAAGAACACAAAAAGAGAAGCAAATCTTTACCCTTTTTTCCTCACACTAGTGAGCCGAAGGCTAAAATTTCTAAACTGGCACCAACATCCTTGGCACCAGAGCCTCAAACTCACTCCGTGGTGCCGGCTTCAGTTCCAGCACTTCAGCAGCCGAATACAGTGCCGCCCTTGGCACCTCTTCCTTAAATTTTGACTTCAGCACCGACTGTGACAACATTATCAACCTCCCTTTCGTCACCAAAAATAGTCATTCCAACACTGGTCACTTCCCCCCTACCTGTACATCAATGCTGGTCTTTCAACGTTGGTGCCGAAAGGTGGAATAAACCCTGGGACCTGATATTCCCCTTCGGTGGATCCGTTTCTTCATCAACAATGTAGTCCCTTCCTTAAGTGTCCTGAGTCCCCATTAGGGATATCCACCTGCTCCTCCAGGAACCTTTCGGAACTAGAAGTAGTGAGGCTTGTGGATCAGCTCCTCATGGCCAGAGGTTTTCCAACACCCTCCAAATCCTACCTCCCATCCGGAGCCGAGGATTTTTCTGCACGGATCCTACAGAATTTCCTCCTTCCACCTCCCTGGAGGTATCGGATCCTTGTACACCGATGACGACCTCGGTTCCAGCTTCTTCGGCTCCATTGGTAGACCTTACCATGGCTCTGGAGTCTACCCTTTGACCTTCGACTCATTCAAAGCCAGGTCATCCTCGGGATCAACACTGGTCTTTCGGCACTGTGATCCCTAGTATGGTGCCTGTTTTTTCCTTGGCACTCTCTACTACGGTTCTGGTTGCTTTGGGAGAACCAGGTCATCTCGTGGCTCATTCCCTGAGAGTGGGTTCATTGGAGTGGGGTGTGACCCCCGGTCCCGAGGTTGTCTTTCTCTGTTCTGAGCTCCGATCCCTCTTCAGGTGGGCATGCTTTCCAGGTGATGGAGAGGGCATTTGCCTTGGCAGGCCCCCAGCTGGTACCTTCGGTGCCAGAGACCCATATATACCTTTCCTCTGAGCCACAGTTGACAGAGCCCACTACTCCAGGAGACTGGGCATGGGAACCTCAAGACATCCTTCCACAAGGTACCCTCTCTGCAGAGTTCTCCTCAGATGCCCCCACTGAGGAGGTACCTCACAAGAAATCAGGCAAGAGGAAGCACGTGAATTCCCCTGAAAAATCTCTTACCGAAGATGCAGTCTATGATGAAGGGGAAGGGGTCCCCATGGTCGACCCTTGAGGATGTCTTATTTGGAGACATACTGGAGATCCTGAAGCTGCGGGGGACTGAAGTCCACCACTCCTTCCTTGGAGGAGTCTGTATTCTTGCAGGCTTTCCGTGCCCGGCCCTCTACATCCTGGGTGACCCCACCTGCAGATGACCTGGTTCAGCTCATAGTGCAGTGTGCCTGGAAGAATCCAGATACCATTTAACCTATCTCCCAAAGACCAGGCAGAATTCTTTCCCTTCCAGAGGACAGTTCACACTGGTCCAAGGACAACTCAGTAGATGCTACTATGGTTGTGGCAGCGACCACTAAGAAAGAGCTAGCCGAGGAGAGCTCTATTGTCCATCCCCCTAACAGGGAGTCTCAGGCGATACAGACTTGGGAAGGGGGTGTAGTCTTCAGCAACCTTCGCCATTTGGTCCCTGAACTATCTGGCACACTTCACCCACCTTCAGAGAGATCTATTCTCAGAACTATCAGAAACTCTTGCAGGAGCAGTTGCTGATGGGGTACGTGACAAAGTTGCCTCTCAGCTTGCCACCCTGGAATATATTTCTAACATCTGCATGCGGTTGGTTTCTCATTCCACCAAAGGGGCAGCTAGAGTAGTGGGGGCAGGCGTTGTCACGAGACATCATGCCTGGGTGCGCTTATGTGATTTTGTGGATCCTCTTTCCTGAATGCCCCCATAGAGGCCTCTTCTCTTTTTGGCCCTAAGGTAAAAGACACTTTAGCCAGGTGGGAAAAGGATGGTAAGACCTTGTCTGGGGTAGGTGCAAGTCCCCCCCCCCCCCAACGATCCTATTCTAGGAATCAGAGGAGTGGAAAAATGTGAACAAGAAATCCCAGAGTCCTTTCTGCGACACACATGGTGAGTTTTCCCCCTGGGGCAGAGGGGGAAACTCAACCAGAAGACACTCCTTCAGAGGCGGGGGGGGGGGTTTGTGTAATCAGGGATCCAGAGATTCCTTCTCTGGACAACCCTATCAGCGCTCCTGAAGAGCGGCCCGATTGCTTACCTCTGTAAGCTATTGGGGATGATTTTCTCTGCACCACCTTACCTGGCAAAGGATAACCACAGATCTTTGGGTGCAGACGATAATTGCTAGAGGTTACCATATCCCTTTCGACCTTTACCCAAGTCAGCTAACATATAATCCTGATGTTCCACCTAGTCAAAGGGAAGTAGCAGCTCAAGAAATCCAAAAGCTGCTTCAAAAAAGGACCATCTAGACAGTCCCACCAGACCAGATAGGATCCGGATTCTACTCAGCGTTCCTTTTAGTGACAAAAATGACAAGGGACTGGAGGCCAATTTTGAACCTCAGCATCCTAAACAAATTTGTCAAACAAACAGAATTCCACATGGTCATGGTTCAGTTTATACTTTCTTTGCTGGAGAAAGATGATTGGATGTGCTCGCTAGATCTTCAGCATGCATATCACCACATAAAAATGGACGAACACTCCAGAAGATTCCAACACTTCCAGTTGGGAGCCAATCACTACCAATTCCAAGCGCTGCCCGTTGGTCTCTGTACTGCCCCCAGAGTGTTCACCTATTGCATGGCAGTGGTAACAGCTTACTTGAGATTGCAAGGATTTCAAGTGTTTCTATACTTTTGGCTCCTCACCACCCCAACCAAGCGTCTACTGGTCTCAGCCACTCATTATACCCTACAACTATTGCAACACTTATGGATAACAGTAAACAAGGATAAGTGCAACTTGACTCCCTTCTCAAAGACTGGAATTTATAGGAGCCAATTTCGACACTCAGTCTTGCCTAGTCTCCCTCTCACTCCACAGACTGGAAAAATTCAGATTTCAACTCTGTGATACTATGTCATGTCAAAACTCAGACAATTCTCCAACTATTAGGGTCAATGGCAGCATCAATAGCAATAGTTCCACTAGCAAGACTACGCATGAGACTACTACAGTGGCTTTTACTAACACAAAGGTCTCTGCCTCTCTTAATTTCTCCAAGTCTTTTGGGTTTCTAATACTATGGCGGGAATGAACCCCCATTCCTAAGTCAAAGTACAATTAAAGTTAAAGTTCATGAAATTAGTATTGTTTCACTGTTTAATGTTAGTCAAAAGTGCTTTTCAAGCACCCGCAATGTGCCCAGTAATGGTCCATTTTGACTCACCCTATGTCCTTTCAAATCAGGATAACAAACAAGATTTAATTTGGTAGATGAAGCCAGAGGGCCACCTATTGAGTCGCCCAAGCCCACAGCCCTAGCCCCAGCCCACAGCCATAGTGACCACGGACGCCTCACTGATTGGTTGGGGGGGGGCATTTCCAGGAAAGGACAGTCCAAGGCACTTGGTCACCCTTGGAAGCCAGCCTGCATATTGCAGCATTCCAACCTGTTCTACCTTCAGGAAAGATTTCCATCCAGTCCGACAGCATGTCAGTACTCTGGTACATCAACAAACAAGGGGGAACCAAGTCCTACCTGTTGTGTCAAGAGGCCATGAGAATCTGGCAATAGGCAATAGCTTCCAACCGCTTTCTGATAGTAATGCACATTCCCAGGGATTGCAACTTAATTGCAGACAAATTGAGCAGATGCATTCTCCTGCCTCACGAGTGGTCACTCAATCCTGTCATAGCGGCGGAAATCTTCAGTCACTGGGGGCCTGCCTTGCTGTGATCAGTTTGCTTCCCCTGCAAATCATAAATGTGGCAGGTACTTTGCCCTAATTCCCCCTTAGGGGGAGTCCCAGAGGGATGCTCTGGTGCACGATTGGCCCTCGGGACTTCTTTATGCATACCCTCCCCTTCCTCTGATCCCACTATTTTTGAAGAAAACTCTTCAGTTGAAAAAGAGAGTAATCCTAATTGCACCCTACTGGCCCCAACAAATTTGGTTTCCCTTTCTTGGGCCTCACCTAGTACATCAACCATGGATTCTGGATCCAACTCTGGAACTGCTGTCACACCCACAGTGATTGATTCATCCGAGCATATCAAGCCTCAAGCTGACAGCTTGGTTCTTCCACTTCCAGTAATTGCCAGGCAGAACTACCTCTCCTCGCCTGTATGCCACATTCTTCTGGCTTCCCATAATCCATCCGCCAGAAAACTTTATGTAAGTAAGTGGAAAAGATTCATAATTTGGTCTCGTGAAAATGGAGTTGATCCTTTTTTGACCCCGCTTTCTGCGGTGCTAGATTACTTATTTAACCTCCACTACACAGGAGCTGCAGCATCAACTATTAGAGTACATTTGGCAGCAATTTCCAATTTTCATAATTGTTACGAGGAGACTTCCTTGATTTCACATGGCCTCTGTAAAACATTTTTGAAGGTAGTTGCACACATTAGGCCCCCCTTCAAACCACCAATAGACCCCTGGAGTTTAACTTTAGTTCTACAATCCTTGACTCATCCTCCCTTTGCAGTTCTTATCCTGGAAGACTTTGTTCTTGATGGCCATTACCTCAGCAAGATGAATTTCTGAGTTGCAAACCTTGTGCATAAAAAGTCCTTACATAGTGTTCCATAAGGACAGAGTATCACTCCAGACTAACACCTCCTTTTTACCCAAAGTTATTTCAGACTTGACTGTTAATCAGACCATAAATCTTCCAGTTTGCTTTCTAAAATTTTTTAACAAAGGAGAATATGCGCTACATTTGCTTGACATGCATAGACAATTGCATTTTTATCTCAATACAACTAAGTCATTACGAAAATCTGACCAGTTAATCATGTCATTCTCAGGAGCAAGACTGGAGAGACCTTTTTCCAAAGTTACCTTGTCTGAATGGTTGAGAGACCGTATTTGCTTCATCTTCCTATGGAGCAAAGCCTCATTACCATCTAAAGTCAAAGTGCATTCCACAAGATCAGTTGTAACGTCTGTTGCTTTCCATGCAAGAGCTTCTATGGATGACATTTGTGCAGTAGCGACATGGTCTATCCCTCATACCTTTATCACTCATTACAAATTGGATATAGTCTCCAGGGGAGCACTTCCTTTGGTTTAATGATACTCAGGAATATTCTTCCATAGGGCCTCCCAGGAAACAAAATAGTTAGGGACTCTGTCCCATCAGTAAGGAATGAATGAAGATTAACAACATTAGATAAAGAAGTTATGATGTTCTTCATGTTTCACTGTTGCAGTCATCACCTGTGGGTTATCCCTGCTTTGGTAGCCCTCGGCCAGCCCGAATACCAGAGTCAATGCTTTTCTGCGTCGGCTGCTGTCGCCTGTAGTCTGACGTCAGGTTGTCAGTGCTATAAAGCAAGGTAGCCAATGTCATTACATCAGTCTTTCTTGCTGTGGAGCCCATAGCAGAAGCAGTTCACAAGTGTGCCAGTCGGTTACTACCAGTGTTTGAATTACAGCTGAAAACATCTAAAGCTAAGTACCCCGATGAGGATCCTTTTTCTCTTGCACTAACTGATGTCCGAAAAAGTTAACAATTGTCTTGCCTGTGGAAAGCAGGTCCCACACCGAGATTTCCATTCATACTGCATCACTTGTTTAGGCCCAGACCACGACGTCCCCTGTTGCCGGTTCTGTGCCCTCTTTAAATCAAGAACCATTCACTGTAGAGCTCTTATTGTAAACGGGTATTTTCGTCTTCTGTCTTTGCATTCCAAAATGGCGTCCATCAGCCAACAATCCATGAACATTCCGAAAAAATGCAGAGATAAATATAGAGGCAGACTGCACAAGGTTAAGCCTTCCAACAACTCTGTCGCTAAGCAGGTCATTAGTTCTCCGGAATTCAGTGAAGTGCTTTTGCAGACCCTAATGCCTGATTTGATATATATGCAGGCCTCTACTGAGACCCTTTCGGAGTCCAGTATGCCTCAGAAATCTTCTTCATCTTCCAAGCCTTTGGCTGTTTCTGCCTCGGTTGGGTCCAGAGCCGCAACTTAGGCACCAGCTTCTGAGGAGGCTTCTCGCACTACCGAATCTAGACAAAACCGACGTCTTCTCATCCGACTACCATTTCTCTCAGACCCATGGATACTCTTAGGCCTAGAAGCCAGGCCACTCCTAGAAAATCTTCCTCTAGCCACCATCTTGCTCCTGCTCCACCACCCCAAGCACAAATGCTTAAAACGGCAGAGGATCTCATCTCCCTTATCAGGGTTATTCAGGCCACAACTTCTAAAAGCAAAATACACCCTTCTTCTGAAATTATGACAGAACAGGATTCTGAGGAATTTGATTATTCAGATTTTGAAGAGGAACATCAACCTCTGACTGCTTATGAGGATTCAAATGCAGAGAAATCCATTCCTTTGGGGAAACCTTTCACACCCTCTGGGAACATTTCCATTGGGAATCTCAGGATTTTGCCCAGTCTAAGAAAATACTTAGAGAGTTTCTGGACCTGCCCCAGCACAGACCCCTGACTATGCCCTCTACTTTAGAAGTGGTGGATGATGTTTTCCATGAATCCAGCTTGGCCCCTGATGCCCTCCCCACCTGCTCCCAGTAAACCTGACAGGTATTACAGAGTACCAGATTCTCGCAAATACCTGTAAAGAAATCCTGCTGCAGACCCAGAGGTCATTACACAGGGACCTAAAGGAGCTAAGACTTGTTCTGCCAATAATCCTATTCCTTCTGACAAGAATTCCAGAGCTCTGGACAGATAGGGTAAAAAAAGTATACACCTCTGCAACCTTAGCTGTCAGAGCACTTAACTGTCAGTTCCATATGTTAAAATATCAACAACACACTTTGGAACTATTAAAATAAAAGCTTTCAACCTTTCCTGACTGTGCCAATTCGAAAGAGTTAGTAGATTTACTGCGCACTACTTGTCAAGTGGCCAAATACTCATTACACTGTGGATATGACGCCATAGAAGACTCAAGCAGAGCAGCAGTGTCAGGATCTGTCATTAGGAGACATGCATGGTTGAAGGAACAACCTCTCCCTGATCATGGCAAGTCTAAATTAATTGATACACCCCTGGATAAGGACCACTTGTTTGGAGTTGAAGCAGAACAGGTGCTTAAAAAGATGGAAGACAAAGCAAAATCTATGCAAACAGTAAAATATTTCTTTCAGGTTCAACCTCCTAGGATCAGCAGGAACATTCCCTCTAAGCACTGGACCTTTCCTGCCTCTAGCAGACAGGGCCAAGGTAAACCCCGCAGGGGCAGACCACTTAGGCCCCTATCCCAGGGGCAGCAGAGAACCAAACAGTGGACCACTTCTGCCCCAAAGGCAGGAAGTTCTAAGCCACCCTTCTATGGCAAAAACTCTCACTGACTCCTCCTCCCCCCTCTGCCCTCCTTTCACTCACCTAAAGTTAGGAGGAAGTCTCTCCCTCTGCAAAGAAAATTGGCTTTCTGTAATGAAGGATCAGTGGGTCTTAAAGATAATTTTTCAGAGATACAAATTCTCTTTCAGTGAACTCCCAATTCCAAGAGGGTACCCAGACTTACCTCCAAATCATTGGGAAGAAGCATTGAAACAGGTCCAAACTGTCATATCCCAGGGGGCAGTAGAACCTGTCCCCTCAGATCAAACAGACAAAGGCTTTTATTCCAGACTATTCCTTGTTCCCAGAAAAGAGGGCACTTAGCACCCCATCCTGGATCTAGCCATTTTGAACACCTCCCTGGTGGTCCCCATATTCAAAATGCTAACGTTGTAGCAGCTGCTGCTTATGCTGACAAAAAATGCCTGGCTAGTGACTGTAGACCTAAAAGATGCCTACTTCCACATCCCCATAAGGGAATCCTGCTGGGAAATTCCTGCACTTCAGAGCAGGCCCACAACACTTTCAGTTCTCTGCACTACCCTTTGTCTTATCTACTGCACCCAGAGTATTCACCAAATGTTTAGCCCCAGCCATAGCATTTTGCAGACAGAGAAATATACAGATTTACCCATATCTGGATGACTGCCTCATCCAGGCAGAGTGCAAAGAAAACCTGCTGCAGGACCTTCTCTTTGTCAAAATCCTCCTAACTTCCCTAGGGTTCACCATCAATAAGAAGAAATCAAAGCAAACACCCTCCAGGAAGATCATTTTCTTAGGAGCACTGCTGGGCACTGCTTCCCAAATGGCCTTCCTATCCCCAGAAAAGTAGAGCTTCCTGCCTGTCTATTTTACCCAGCTGGCTTCCAGAAGTCACCTCACTGCGAGGAAGTTCCTGCAAGCCTTTGGGTACATGGCATCATGCATCCTTCTTAATTCCTCTGGCCAGCCTTCACGAGGAAACTTCAGTGGTATCTAAAGAACCTTTGGTGCCAGCACACTCAGCCTCTACATACCTCTCTCCCTCTGATCCCCTGTGTAAGGGCCGAGTTTCTCTGGTGGGCAGTGGCCTGTGCCAAGAACAAGGGTCTTCTCTTCATCCACCGCCCTACCGGGCAGGCCATCACCACCGATGCCTCAGACATTTCTTGGGGCACTCACCTAGCAGGCAGGTGTACCCAAGGTATTTGGGATTCCCAGCACCTTCCCTTACACATCAATCAGAAGGAAATGATGGCAGTCCAAAAGGCTCTGACATCCTTCAAACCCTATCTCAGGCCAGGGGTTCTCCTTATCAAAACAGACAACACCACAGTAATGTGGTATATCAACAAACAGGGAGGGACCAAACTTACCCTCTGTGCAGGCTAGCCATGAACCTCTGGCTGACGGCCCCCTCCATGGAATTATATCTAATTTTCCAATACCTACCAGGGATCAACAACACCCTGGCAGTCCACCTAAGCAGAAACTTACTGGACCCCCATGAATGGCAGCTCCACAGAAAAATATTTTTACAAGTCATTTAGGAGTGGGGAACTCCAGAGGTAGATCTTTTTGCTTCACACCTCAACCACAAGCTGAAGAAATTCTGTACCAGGGAGTATCACCACCTAGCGTGGAAGGTGGATGCCTTGACTTTCCCCTGGAGCTTCCTCTTTGTGTATGCATTCCCTCCTCGGTCTGTTATTCCCAAGGTAATGCTCAAGATAAGGGAAGAGAGAGCAAAGGCCATCCTCATTCTTCCAAATTGGCCAAGACAGCATTGGTACCCCTTACTGTGCATCCTGACATTGCAGCCTCCCAGGCAGCTTGCCCTGATCTCAGACCTCTTAACCCAGATGGGGGGGAAATGCTGCACCCAGACTTGCAGACTCTCAAATTGTTATCATGGCTAACACGTTAAAAGCAAACAGGTCCTAGACATTATCACAGAGGCCAGAAGGCCCAGCACCAGAAAATCTTGCGCAGGGAAATGGAAAAGATTCTGCTGCTGGAGCCAGTCCAGAGTGTCAGTACCTCGCATCCTTCTGTCCCTCTTATCCTGGACTACCTAGCCAAGTTACTCAATAGTGGCCTCTCCTTCACTTCTATTAAAATCCATGCCTCAGCCATTTCAGCTCATTTTGATACAGACCAGCCCCTCTTCTCACGTCCTTTGATTAAACAATTCCTCAGAGGGGCTTCTAATATCAAACCTCCCAGAAGGCCACCCACGGCAACCTGGGACCAGAATTATGTTTTAGAAAAACTAACCTTACCACCATTCGGGGCGGCCACAGTGGTGTAACGGTTAGCGTTGCCACCTCACAGCAAGAGGTTCTCTGGTTCGATCCTCGGCTGGGGTGCCTTCTGTGCGGAGTCTGCATGTCCTCCCTGTGGTCGCGTGGGTTTCCTCCGGATGCTCCGGTTTCCTCCCACATCCCAAAGACATGCAGTAGGTGGATTGGACACTCTAAATTGCCCCTAGGTGTGAGTGTGTGCATGTGTGCACCTTCTGTGGAAGGTTGGGCTCCAGGCTGGCAACTCGACACCTTAAAACTCCACTGCCAATCATGAGCAGACAGATGATCCGCTGTGGCGACCCCTAACCGGGAAAAGCCGAAAGAAGAAGAAGAACCTTACCACCATTCAAACCTGCTGCTTCAGCAGAATTGAGATACCTCTCCTGGAAGACTGCTTTCCTACTAGCTATCACCTCAGCCAGAAGGATTTCAGAACTTCAGGCATTCATGGCCATTGAGCCCTTCATCATTTTTCATGCAGACAGGGTCTCCTTGAGGACTAACCCCTCCTTTACGCTCAAGGTGATATCTGATGTGACCCTCAACCAAGCCATACATCTACTCACCTTCTTTCCTAATCTGCAAAACAAGGGGGAAAGAATTCTGCACTCACTCGACGTGCACAGACAGCTCAGATACTACCTGGACCATACTAAGCCCTTCAGAAAAACAGCCCAGCTTCTTGTCAGCTTTGCCCAGGGGCAGAGGAGAAGCCAATTTCCAAGCAAACCATTTCCAAATGGATATCACACTGTATCCATTTTCACTACAGACTACATGAGTAACCTTCCCTTAAGTCTGTTTGTACCCATTCCACTAGGACATCCTCCACTTTCACAGCATTCCTTAGATGAGTTCCCACCAGGGACATTTTGGAAGCTGCCACCTGGACCTCTGTCCATACCTTTACAAAGCATTACCACCTACCCCTTTTCTCTAAGGCCAGGGCAGGGTTTGTCTCTGCAGTTCTGCAGGGCTTGCTGACCCATGTCTAGGTCTCTAACTGATCCTTCCACCCCTCTCTTCAGCTTTGGGAATCCTCCCACAGGTGATGTCTGCAGCAGTGGAACATGAAGAACATAGTACAGTTGTGTACACTTACCATAAATGTAGATGTTCGAGTGTATTCACTGTTGCAGTCCTGGCTTCCCTCCCTCCATCCCACTTATATCCTCTTTCCTTAGGGGGACATACTGTACTATATTTCCTTGGGCTTCTGACGGGAAAGGGCAAGAAAAACTGATGTAATGGTGTCGGCTGCCTTACTTTATAGCACTGACAACCTGACGTCAGACTACAGGCGACAGCAGCCAACACAGAAAAACATTGACTCTTGATATTCGGGCTGGCCGAGGGCTACCACAGCAGGGATAACCCACAGGTGATGACTGCAACAGTGAATACACTCGAACATCTACATATATGGTAAGTGTACACAACTGTATTTTCTTACCATAACGTTCCTTCTGTGTTGTTGATCTTCATTCGTTCATTACAACCCACCCGCCATCCCCCTCCAAAAGACTCCTGGAGGTTCGGATATGGTCCTAACTTATGATAGGGAAGTTGCTCAGGTAAAGCCTCCGCTTTCTTTCTTTCTCCCTTATGGGCAAACTCGATCTGAGGTAATATAGAGAAGGGGCACTATGGGTAAAACTTAGCTCTAGATTTGTTTGGCTGGCGCGAGCTTGTTATAACTGCAGACTCTGTTCCGAGGATGGAATCGGCACTCCATCAGTAATGAATGAATGAAGATCAACAACATGTATGGAACATTATGGTAAGAACATAACTTATTTTTTTTGATTAAAATGCAGATGCAGCCCAATAGATTAACATAACTCACTGACTGTATGCCATAGCATGTTTAATTTTGGGACAGTATCCAATCTGCCAGTTCCTCCACTGTTAATGCCAGGAGAAGTTGGTGAAAATTAAGCAGCCCATTTTGACAGGTAATAAGCAGACTAAATGAAATACTTGCTGTATAATTTTTTCTTGGTAAATTAATAAGCGTTTTGTCTAATCCCCAGTGCCACGCTAGGGAATTGCAACATAATTGCACATGAAAAACTTTATTTGGTCAGTTAGAGCATTTCTGTAATATTTTCTGGAAAATCTTAGTAGTGACTGTAATAACAGAATCAACAAACTATGTAGCATGGAACCATGAAAGTAGCTTAGATTGCAGTAGTTTTTTTTTTTTTTTAGGTTTTCTGCACATCAAACTTCAAAGGATTAAACCTAAGGAAGTAATGTGTTATCTGTTTTGCCAAATTCAAATTACTGAAATATCTGCTAACCAATATATGAATGGTATCTTGTATCAATGAAAAATAGTTTCCCTGGAATATTTAATAAAAGAAGAGTGGATATATGTTTTCAGACTTTAGCACTGAGGCAAATAAAATATAACACCATTGGTAGAAAATGGCACAGGTTTTAGCCAACATATTTAAATCCAGATCAACTGCCTGGAATCCTAGATATCCTTGACCCTCAATTAGTTTACCCCATGGTATTTCAGGAGGGCCCCCTCCTAAGAAGTGTTCTCCCCAGTCTACAAAATTTGTCATACCAGTTATATTGTGAAATATTGAAAAAGAGTAATATGGCAAAAGAAAATCCAGCCTGAATTTTTTTTTTTTTTTTTGTTAAGCTATAACATTATCAAAACAAGAAGTTATAATGTTACACATTCCAAAACTTGTATAGTATACATAGAAACATTACCAATCTGATGTGGTTTCCAAAAATAGCTGTACAGTTATTTGAGAGAAATGGTGAGGTCAAGAAAGCACATATTAGTCTAAAAAAAAAACAACATAAGATTCAAACAACTGGTTCGACCAACTGTTGGTCTATTAAATACAATGACCAAGAATTTTTCCACCGTGTCATGTCCAGCTGTGAATGTGACCATAAGTTTATTACTCAGTATATGAAAGGTAATCTTCAAGTCATGTGGAATAATCTTCCAGTGTTGAAAGATTAGAGCTACCATAGTGAAGATAGCCTGTCTTACCCAAGTTTGCATATGATAATTAAGCTGTGGGCTATTGTCCATGACCCCCAGGAACCAAAACTTAATGTCCACCATAAGCAGAAGGTTAAATGTGCAAAAACAATATAATAGAAGAGATCAGGGCCTCCCATAAATATTGTACTGTATAACAACTCCAGATTATATTTAAATAATCAGTTTAAGGTACTGAGAACCTCCGGTATTGATGGCTAATTGACCATCTCTGTACCCTAAATGTTACTGAGAAGTAGTGCCAAATATTGACTAAATTTAAAAAAAGTAAACCTAGAAAGAGCTGGAATCCTGGGATCATAGGCTTGCTTTAAATACGTCTCCCATTGCCTCTCAGAAATGATCCCCACTGTGACTTAAGGTCATCTAATATTTCACACAGGGGACCAAGGGTTTTGGCTAGGTTGCTAGGAAAAATAATACTATGGTACCGGATTCTAGAAGAAGAAACTGAATCCGAAGATTCAGTAGCTACAGTTATTTGGAGGGGATGCCACTATCTTGGTTTCACTGCATTGTATCAAGCCCAAAATTGTAAGATATCTTTCAGAATGAAAATTCCAAATATGTCTGACAGGTAGAATATTACTGTTCACCCACTCGGTCAGCCAGATCATAGGTTGAGCTATAGTAACCATTGTTCCATAAAGGAGACAGAATGGTTACCCTCCTGTGTAAATGGGGTTTCAGCCACATACTTGTCTCAGGCCACATGTCAAGTCTACCCGGGTTACAAACCTTGTGTGAAGGGAAAGATCCAGCTCCCAGCAGATTATGTTTAAGCCATAAGCCACCTCAAGCCATAAGGCTGTAGGCTTTGCTGTAGCCCTATTGAAATACCATCCCAGAGTTGTCCTTCCATATTTGACCAGGTCTGGAAGCTGAACCCCCTCCCCTTTAATTTTTGGTATCTTTAACTTCCTCTGGCTTACTCAGGATGGTTTGTTCATCCATAGGAACTGTCATGTTAGTTTTTGACATTTTCACAGAAAATTGGAAACATAGCATGTAGTAAGTGTCTGAGAATGAAAAGTATCTTGGGAGAATGAACATTTTAACAACCTGAATCTTGTTAAAAAAAGAACATCTTTAGATGAGACATCTTTGCCAGTACATCCTTGATTTCCTGTATCTACCCCCTTCAGTGCTCGTTTCAACCAGGTTATTATGAGAAGGTCATGCAGATTCCCTGATGTTTCTAATCTGTGACATCTTTTAAGGGAAATTTCACTGATTTCACCACATTAATCACAAGACCTGTTACTTTAGACAGGTGCTGGGAGAGAGGAAGCACAAAATCTACCTGCTCCATGAGATTTCTTATCCATATAGGGCAGTCATCTGTAAACCATGTAGTTAGGGGTGTGGATACCCATTGCCTTCCTGCCTGAGTGTGGTTTAAACGTACTTGTAGTTTGAAGTCAAGCATGTGGATAGCCAATACAAATAGCAAGGAAGATGGGGCATCCTCGTCTAATGCCCCACTGCAACTTGAGAGGGAGAGAGAAAATACCATTTGAGGTACCTGGGAGCTGTGTGTAGTAACTTGCAGCAAACAGTGTTGGGCTTTCTAAGGTCCACCTTTTTCATAGAGGACCATACATACTCCCAGGTAATAGAATCACAAGCTTTGGCAAAGTTTAACAAAGCCATTGCCTCATTATAATTATTCCTAGCACAATACGTTTGTATATTAAGTCATGCCCAGACCAGGTCAGGGTTGCTGCTCATCCTTTAAAAAACCCTGATGGTTCTTCCATAACAGATGACGCATACCTCTCAACCTCTTAGACCAAGAAATCTGGACAAAAGCCATAAATAAAAGTGGGACAAAGGCCCAAAAATAGGGACAAGTTTTAAATATTGCTCTTACAAACCTAGACAGTTGATAGAATAACAGGTTTTGCATTGGATGAATTTTCTGAAGAGTATTAAGTCTGTAACTCAAATGACTGTCCGTATTTTCTAACTTCTGTCTTTAATGACTTGCCACTAATTTGCCAGAAAAAACGCAATTTTATGAAAAATGGACCAAAAATTTGAGGCGAAAATCTGTACACTTGAGAGGCATGCATGAAGCAACACTGCTTCAAGACATCTAGCTGGCAGTTTGGAGAAGATATTCAATTCTGTTTGTCAAAGAGAAATGGGCCTGTATTTCCTGGAATCAAGTGGGTCCTGTGTCTTGTTTGGGAAGCATAATTACTTTAGCCTGGATTACTTCAGCTGGGAATGTGTATTTTTAGAAAGTTCATTTAACATATGAAAGTAGTGGACTCCAAGTCAGACTGCCGAACAGTTACAAGTGTAGTCCCAAAGAGATCAGTCCTGGGTCCTCTTCCATTTGGCATCTACTTCTCAGAAGTCCAGGCCAACATGGAGGGGCTCTGGTTGACCAAGTTCGCAGATGATTGCAAGCTGGGAGCCATTAGTAACTCCCTAAGTGATGTAGACATCCTACAGAAAGGCCTCACTGAGACCAATGACTGATGTCGAAACCATGGCCTTAAGCTTAATGCCAAAAAATGCGTCATCATCCCCTTTGGGAAAAACTCAGTTCCCACTAATTGCCACATCGATGGGAGCCCAGTGAACTCTGAAGGTGTTATAAGAGATCTGGGGACACAGGTTGACAGCAACCTCTCCTTCGACCACCACATTGCCACTGTGGTCAGAAAGTCCTTCTATGTGCCACGTCTCATTACCAAGGGTTTTGCAGCCAGGAGGAAAGAGGTCACCATCTCTCTCTACTCTTCCCTCATTAGGCCAGTCATCTAGTATAATGCCCGATTTGGCATGTACTTCACTAGAAACATGCAACAGCTGGAAAGGCCACAAAAGTACCTTACGAAGAGAATCCTAGGCCTTAAACACATGTCTTACATGGACAGACTCAAAAAACTCCAGCTATTCTTTGTCTCATATTGTCTAAGAGGCTATCTTTGCTTGACTTACAAAGCCATATCTGACCCAGCTCTATTAGATGTGCTATATCTAAAGAAATCCCAATCCCTATGCACCACATGCTGCAGAGTCCTCAACCTCATTACCACAATCAACAGAACATGCTGGAGGGACAGGTTCATAACCCAGAGACTGCCCATGCTCTGGAATAGACTTCCCATACATGTCAAACACAGCACCTCACTGGCCCTCTTCAAGAGAATTCTTGATGAGTGGATGGGAAATAGAAAGTTCATGGCTCTACTTGATAGAGTCACTGGGAACTAACGTCGGGCAGAGCGATGCCAGGGCACTTCTATGGGCTAGGCTTGTAAAGGCTCCAGGGCCATTAGCCTAGTACACACCTATGATCCTATGAACAAATCATAGAAAACACATTGACAGACCAAATTCAGTAAGTGAGCATGTTTTTCATAAGTATTTGCCACTTGGTTCTCTCTACTATAGAAAATATCCCTGTCTTATGTCCATTCAGGAAACTTAATGCTGTCAGAACAGGTGAAAACAGAGTAAGAAACTTTAGTAAGTACCAAGTAATTTGGATTTGTGTACATTCATTAATTATTTAATCTGATGTCTTGGCCACTATTTCAGCCATTGTGAAGAAAGCTGCAGTAGATTTTTCTTTTAGGTAAAAGCCATAAAAATAGCAACATTTATCCTCCACACAATCCAATATCCTAGTTAAAGATGGCTTCTTTGTGAGACACACTGATACGCCATTCGGCAGGCTGTGCAAGGATAAGATCATGGTCATTTGCCTGTCAAGTGCCAGGATTTGCCACATCACACATGCACTCAAGTCCTTGCACCACAATCACAATCGTAGTACACATAGGAGTAAATAACTTGAGACATACCTCCCTGGATTGTATGTAGAAGGAGATAATGGAGTTCTCAGAATATGTGACCAAGGCAGGTGTATAAACCTAGTCTTGAAAAACATTCTGCCATCACCAAGAATGATGCCACAGTACAACCAAAATATTACTGACTTCAACAATTAGCTTAACTTCTGGTGTTATTCAAATAGGGTATAATATATTATCATCCTGGGAGGAGATGCTAGGTCCTAACTGGTTTGCCAGGGATGGTCTGCAGGTATCCCACTAAGGCTTTCCCATTTTGGCTAAATATTTGTTTATCCACATAGTGCCTTTTTGGCAATGTCACTCTCCTAAAGCATTCAGCATAATAAAACACAGTCTGGGTAAGGTGTTGCTTCTTAGTGCTAGGAGCCTAAACAAAATAAATTTCCCCTCCCTGCAAGGATTTCATACCCCGGTAAACCTCTGTATATGTATTGTCATGGAGGCCAAGTTCAAGACCATTAAGAGCACTCCATAAGTGCAGTGTTTCAGTGCTTACCACACATTCAGGCCCAACACACTTGAAGGCACTAAAGGTAGTGGTGTCTGTATATTCATAAAACAAAATTTCATGTCCCAGTTTGTTAGACAGGGTAATGAACTTGAACTCCTCATTAACAAAACCCCTTGTCACATCATAGTTAACTATAGGATCCCTTCTATGTCCATGTTGGCCCCGATCTCCTACCTGACTAGTATGGAGTCTGTATGCATTGTCAAACAGCATTCTCCTAGAAGACTTCAGGTATGTCTCTGAAAGATCAGGTTTCATCTAAATGTATTTTGTTAGACAAAAATACAGCATAAGTACAGAAATGCAGCCATATTAATGCAGGTCTTTACAGTGTGCATACAGTTTCAGTGAATGCACTTTCAATCAGGGAAAATAACCTTCAGTCAAGAATACTGATAAGAACAGAATGTGTGGTACATTTGAGTGCAAACACATTTTGTTTGTATCGTACAAGGCTTGGGAACCAAGGTTAAGGAGGCATTTAGACATTTACAGGGTTTGGGTATTATTAACAAGTACTTTAGACACAGTTAAGTTCGTTTGGAATGATATGCAGAAAGTCATTGCAGTACAGACACTTGAGTATGATTACAAGAAGTCAGGTCAAATATCCAACATTCCGTAATATTAGTGGTATTATTCAGGAGGATCGTGCAAAAGCTACAGACAAAACTATCAGAATGTAAGTGTAGAAATTACAGACATAATTATTAGAACTGTTGTTGGAGATGGTACATTTTTGAGTGCAGAATTTATGGACAATGTAATGAGTGCAGAAACTATGGACATAAAGATTTGATTCATGTATTGTTGATATCTGTCTCCACTGTGCATAAAACATTCTTAACCAAATTACAGTGTATGCAAAACTTTATTCTGAAAGGTACAAGACAATTTGGTCCGTAAAGGAGAAACTGGCACCTGTTCAGCACAAGCTTGGGTAATAGATTAAAAAGACATTCATTCCAGTTTCTTCCCATTATTTCCAGCTCATTCCAGTATTCTACAGTCTTCTCAATTCTTACACTGGCAAGCCAGCATTGATGAGGGACAGTATTTGCTGTTTAAGTAAGTCCCAAAAACCAATAGCAACCTTATCAGCAGTCAGATTATGTGTATTTTACAGAGCAGCAGTGTTCCTTGCAATATTACTTCAGAAAATCTACAGTAAAGTCTCAAGAAATGTCATACTCTCCAAGATACAAGTGTAAAAGACATTATCCAGTTAACGACAACGTAACACAAAACTTCACCATCTCCAAAGCAGATGACCGTCTTTCAAGTTTCCAGTGTGAGGTCACAGATCCAAAAAAATCCTTACAAGACACAGTTTAAAAAAGCTGTGAGATGCCAAGCCACTTTCTTAAAGCAACTTCAACTTTCCTGATAATGAGCATTCATTTTTATTACAATGCATTTTGTAGCTAAATCAGATGGTAAATCTCAGAAAGGTTTAAATACATATGTAAATGGTATAAATGTGAAATAGTACTTCTGCAGTAAAGGCACCAGCAAATGTGTGGTTTCAAATTAAAAACTGGGTAAAGCAGTCTAAAAAACTGTGTTTCAGAAATGTTCATTTACATTTCAACATTTTTAACTCAATATTGTTAAATTAGAATGTAATAAATTCTAGTTTGTTGTTTTCAGAAGCCAGTGCAAATATTTCACTGAGGGGGTATAAGATGGGTCAGAGTGCAGATTTTGATCAATTTCATAAACACCAGCATAAATGATGTATAGACTTCAGGGCAAAATAAAGAAGAAATGCATACCTTACCTCAAGCCAGTGTTTTTTTCTAGTATTTCAGGGCAAAATAAAGAAGAAACTCATTCCATAGCTCAAGTCTGTGTTTCTGCTAATTGTGTAAAAAGGATTTTCAGTTCAGTTTATCTATAAAGGGTGTGGCAGTCCAACACCACACCAGATTATTTATTGGCTATTGTTTAAGGTTGAGAAAAATAACAATATTTCATTGTTTACAGAAAATAAATTATGGAATAATGTACTGATTGATACAGACACATCAAATTCAATTACATATAGAGCTCTAATAGAGGACCCAAGTGCAGCTATTTCATGATTTGAAGGATCAAAGGTTACAATTATTTATTTTACATTTGTTGACTGGGATAGTCTGACTGGATATATGTCCATTTTGAGCTGAGGCCCGGGGAGAAATCACTACTACATCAGTGAGCAGTTCTAAGTGTAATAGTTCCATACTAGATATGGACATGTCATCAGAGTTACGTGATATAAACTTCAGTAACAAGATTTAATGAAAAAATAAAACTACTACAGAATGTGTAGTAGTGCACACAGATGACACTTGTAAGAAGATATGTGCAGCAGATTGCGCAAATGTACAGAATTTGAAGAAATCGTTACCACAGTAACATGCAGATGTATGGGTTAAAGATAAAATAAATTCCAGTTCTTGTACTTGAACCCAAAGGACATAGACAGTCTAACAGAGGATTAATTTAGCTGTAATGCCAGTTCCCCCCACCACATTCCTAGGTCATATACTGGCACCCCCCCCCCATATTTTCCATGAACAAGTCCTCAAAGCATTATCCAAGGCCAAGAACACAACTTCTGTGGGGGCAGGTAACATACCAGGATGTGTACTGGCCAGCCTGAAACAGGACTTGTCAGTCGTCCCCCCCCCCCACACACACACACACCACAGTTTATTCAGTATCAGCATCTAAACTGCTTTTGTGCCGGGCAAATTAAGGACCCAAGTCATCCTCCCTGCACAAAGGTGGAGCATCCACAGGCTCTTGTATTTATAGACTAATAAGTCTAACCTATGGAAAAGATTTTTATGGAATTGATAAGTAAGGATATAGGCAACCTGGAAACTCTTGACCTAAACCATTCTGATATTGTCAAGGGCAAGTCCAGCCTTCTTAACCAGCTAAAATTCTTCAAGGTTACTGAAGCAAATGTGTGAGGGAAGGTTGGTACACGTCTCATATCTAGACCTATCAAATGCATTCATCACCATCCTACACTGGGGTATAGTTGATAAATGTACCAAGCTAATTGTAAATCACTGTGTAATCCATTGGATAGCAAATTAGCTGACTGCCAGTGCTTCATCAAAGTCTTTATCATCAGATGTCAGTCTAAATACATATTTTGCTTGGCCCTTGATTATATTCTCTTTAATGAATTTTGTGTGATAATTAATTGCGTGAAGGTAGGTTTTAATGAAAACTGGATTACTGTAAATGCTTGTTGTTTAACCTACTTTCTTCTGCTAAAGCTTGTAAGTTAATATTAAAGAAATTGTCATTAGTAGACTGATTGACCTTAAATTCCAGAAAAATGGTGAAATTATTTAAATGCCTAATTTCTCTGATATCTAATAAGTAAATTGTCAATAAATCTACCATGAAAGCTAATCTGTTGCCAGTGTTTAGATTCATAAATGGCTTGCTTTTATCATTGAACCAACAGTAAGTTGGCAGAAGTGGGAGTAACCACTGTCTCTATTACTACTACAAAATTTGTTGTTAAAGCAAATGACCTTATAATACAAAATCAACTTAAGCATTTCACAGATGGCAACAGTAGTCTGTCATTTGGCAAATGCCATATCAAGATCTTCATTTTACAGTACTATAGAGTACATATCTTTAATACTAACTATAACAAGCAAGCTGTCATCACACTCCATGTTTTTCAGAGCAACAAGTAATTGCTATGCGTCTCTAATGTAATAAATACCCCCTTAACTAAACCACTTTATTAAGCAATCTGTCAGAATAGCCATGGGTTCAGTTTGGACCCCTTTATAAACAGTATAGGTCTGAAAATAGGTTTACTAGAAGATTTTATGTGCTTTGGGTATTCCAGTTAGTATAGGAATCACTGACTTATGAATCAGAAAATTCATACAGCTCCTAAGAAAGTTTATTGTGCAAAAGTTTAAACAAAGTAATGTCAATGTTATATTCTCTGTTAATATAATACAGTGCAACTTTTGGCAATGGTCATTGTCATTTAACATAATTTCAGTAGCTGTAATATAATCTGCAGTAAACTTTAGAATAAAACTAATTCCCTTGTCAGCTTTCATAATTCATAAGTCCTTGTTTCCAGAAAAAACAGCTATTGCAGTATGTTCTTTTTGTGATGGATTGTAATACTTATAGACCTCTGTCTTTTGTGAACATTATCTGATGTCATTTTCACATGCTTTTTCAAATGCCTGAATCAACTGATTCAAGAGCAGAGTAAATGTATTATTTATCTTTAAATTATCAGGCTACGTGATGTGTAGCATGTTGCTCAGTAACTAGCCTATTTTAATTTAAAAAGCTTAAGCGCAGTTAGTATTTTTTCAATATTTGCTCTTTGAAAAGGTGCAGAGCTAAACACTTTGGCTAATTAATCGTTCTCTTCTTTACTCTAATTTGTAAATATTTAATACAAAGATACAGTTACCTTTTTGCAGTTATCTTCCTTCTTCGTGGTTAGCTGCAGTTAGTAAATGGTTCTTAGTTTTTTATTCAACTGTTTCATGCTATTAGCAGTCTCTCTGTGGTGCTGCCAATGTCCTCTAAATGTCTAATGAAAGTCTCTCCTGTTGTCTTGTTTCCTTGTCCATGTCCAGCAACATGGTATAGTCTCTAAAAAGTTATTCTGTTGCTACTCTCCACTGTTCTTGTTTGTTTGCAAGTATCTCAGCATGTCTTGCTTATAAAGAAGGTGTCTTGGATCACTTACTACAACTTTCTCTGAATTATGTGATGCAGAAATAACCTGAAGATTAGCTGAAGGCCATTTGTTTGGCGGTGATCCAGAAACTGTATATGCCTTTCTTATGATCAGATTTCTGTTAAATTTTCCACTTTTCTTAGTAACTGCAAAAATATCATTGTATTTGTAATGACTGAGACTGAATGAATTGCATTCAGTAGTGCTTTTGCTAAGCCTGCCAAGATCGTCTTATAAATCAGATATTAGTGCTTCATTACATATAATTTTCATAAACTGACATGGAGCATTGCATAGTTTATTTTCTTCATTATGTAATGCAGAGTGTATGTTTGGTACAACCATTAGGAAACTTATAAATCCTCAATCTTTTTGGTACTCTTTTATACCAAAGTCTAAAGGCCAAAGAATTATTCTCCCATTGAAGACCGTTCTTGTCTTTTTCAGTTTTTTCAGTGAATGAATGAGCCTTTTATTTGATCTCCAGTGTTTTTGTTGTAGTTGCGTTTTATTTGCTGGATTGTACTTTCTATAATGTTCTTCCCAAAGAATCAGAAAAAGCATTTTATTCCAGGTGATACAGATGGTGCATCAAGTGGAGATTTGTACATCTCTATTAGCATGGACATTTCTTCTTTAAACTCACTGGCTAATAAGTTTTGTTTCTGGAAAAAAAAAACTTGAAATTCCAATTTTGGAGTACATATACAAAAAGGTGTGTGTGCACTAAGATTTCCACTGAGTCAAGGCACACTATTAGTTTTGATAAAGTGCAAATGGGAGTACAAGAAACTGGTAATACCATTGTATTTTTAGAAAATGGACAGGATAGAGCACATCTTAATTGCAACATTACAGCTGTTTTATCATCTGGAGCAAAGAGAGCTGAGAGATAATATCATCATGTACTAACTGCTGTGTAGTTCTTGTAAGAAAAGTCAGAAAGAATTTAACAGTTCCTAAAGCACTCTTTTGTATGTATTCCACTTTCAACACTTTTCAATGTTAGCAAGTCTGATACTAACAATTACAACTGTGCCGACAACAGAGAAGGGTACCTTCATGCAGATATTTGCAGAAGATTCATTAAAGAGAATATGATCAAGGGAGAAACAGTATGTGTTTCTTTACTAACATCTGATGCTAAAGACTTGGAAGCCCATAAAGATGTGTTCATGGATAGGGGATTCAGTGAGGACAGAGGATATCTGATGTCAAAGATAAGAGACAATGAGTATGTCCCCATTATCAGATAACAGGTTAGTGGAAAGGCATGGCAAGGCTGCTTATTTTACCACTGCAGCATTTGTACTTGATTTTTCTGTTGGTTCAGGTTTAAGCTATCAGAAAAAAAATGAAAAAATTTACAAGGACTCTGGGCATTAAGTAAACTGGCTCCTGAGCCAGAATTTATATACAAAATAATACAAATTTGAAAGCTTTGTTTGAGCACACAGGTAGATGAAATAGAGTTCCTAGTTCTAACAATCCTAAAAGCACTTATGTCTGTGGGCACAATAAATACTGTAGTTTTATGTCAACAACCTCCTATACAGGAGTGCACAATTTTGATAAACATTTGGGTCTGACTTACATTTTGTTTGTAATTAATCTTGTGTTTCTTAGCTTAGTGTGATACATGACATTAATTCTGTGTAGGAAATACGAAGCAAAGTAGAGCAAAGAGTATATGATCATCAATATTTTGTAAGAACAATAGTAGGAATAATGCACTATGCATGCATTCTGCGAATTGTGAAAATTTCAGAAAAAAGTTTTGTACATAAAGACAAAAGGGGAAACTGTGGTATCATTTTTAGAAGCAAGAGAAGTCCAATGGCAGTTGAAATTGAAAGTTTACTCCATATTTAAATGATACTGTTAATTTAAAATGTATTTTAAACAGATAGTTTCAAAACTATTATGTCATTGTTTCTGGTTGGTTGGTGAATACAAAACATATGATGGTTTGAAACAAGCATTTACATTTTTTTTAGCACTGAAGAATGCTTTATTCTATCAAAAGTATTTTATTAAATAGACAAAAGCAATTATAGTCATTTAAGTGGCTGTAATTCATTCTTTCATCCTATTTTTCTTGTAGTTTTTTATATACTCCAGGATTCGGGATTGTGAGTGTTTCATTTGTTGAATGAACAAAATATTTAAAAGTGAAAGAGTGCGTGTGTACTAAGGCAAAGTATGATGGTTATGCAGTAAGGACATGAACAGCATGAGCAGCCCAGCCATCTTTTCTTTTATTTAGTTCCAAGGTCCTTGATTCCATGTTTTATCTTTTGTTTTATTTGAGCTTGTACAAATAACTGAGTGCACTTGTTTGTTGGCATCAAGTACTTTGGCTTACACTAAAGGTCTGGTTTGTGTCCCCCACACTGCTTTCTCTACTGTTAAAATGCCGTTTTTGTTTTCTGATACATTTACTGTCCATAAGTAATATATTCAAACCTATATGTTAGATTTCATGCAATACTTCATAGTGCAACCTGTAGAATTTCACGATGTTCTTCGTGTTTCACTGTTGCAGTCATTACACTTGGGTTATCCTGCTGGCAGGTTACCCTCAGTCGGCCTGAATTCCAAAGTCTAGGTCCGGAGTCGGTTGCTGTCGCCTCTTCCCTGACGTCAGTGTGCCAGGGGTATAAAAGATGCAGCCGACGCCATTTTCTTCAGTCTTTCTTGCCGCGTGGTACCCGAAGTATAAGCAGTTCGCAAGTGCTGGTCGGCCGACTCCTGAGATTTTCTTGTTCGAATTTTAGATCTGAAGTCTTCATTAAAAGCTAAGTACCCAGTTGGGGAAACTTTTTTTCTTGCTCCAGACCGATGTAGAAAAAGTTAATAACTGTATTTCTTGTGGGAAGCAAATATCTTATAAGGACTTTTATTCTTACTGTATTCCTTGCCTAGGCCCTGACCACGACATTGCTAGTTGTCAGTTTTGTGCTAGATTTAACCAACGCACTATTAAGCATCTGTACGATTTTGCATTACACTTTTGGCAGAAGATTTAATTATACAATGTCGTCAGATAGCCATCCGACTACCGGAATTCACAAGAAACGCAAAGAAAAAGAAAAGGACAGGCATCTGAGGTCTAAAACTGATGACGAGGCTTCTTCTAAGCCAGTCGCCATTTCGCCGCTTCTCAGTGAGGTGCATTCGCAGCCCCTGACGCCCGCTACTTTACACCCGCAGGCCGCTACCAACTCCCACGTGGAGTCAACTAGGCCACTGGAAACTCAAGGTATTGGACCTTCGGAGACTATTCCCTCAGATGGGTCCGGAGCCGCTGAGCAGGCATCGGCTTTTGAGGGTGTTTTCAGACCTACTCAATTATACATTAAAACGACTTCAACTTCAAAGGCAAAGACTAAAGCAACTTTAAAGACCAAGAAACAAATACAACGGCCTCATGGACAGGCCTCCATGCCCAAAAAACAGATGCTCAAAATGGCCGAAGACTTAATTACTTTGATCAGGGGTTCCCATCCCCCACCTGATAAAAGGCCTAGGCAAGAGACAGAATATGAATCTTCAGATCAGGTTTCCATTTCATCTGACTCCTCTTCTGATCAGGAATACTCTATTCCTCCCTATGAGGATTCTGATGCTGAAGAATCTATCCCTTCAGCCTCTCCTCCTGAGGATTACTCTTTTGGGGAAACCTTGCATACCATGATAGAGCATTTCCACTGGGAGAGCCAAGATTTTTCAGAATCTAAGAAAAGGCTTGGAGACTTCCTTTTACTACCACAACACAGGCCCCTAGCTATTCCACCTGTGTTAGACATTGTTGATGATATATTTTCAGAGTCCAGTCTGACCCCTGACTCCTTACCTCCAGCTCCTGTTAAGCCGGACAGGTACTACAGTGTTCCTGACTCTCATAAATTCCTTTTCAAAAACCCTGCTGCTGACCCAGAAACTATCTCTCAGGGTCACAAAGGGGTCAAGGCCTCCGCTGCAAAAAGCCTTACCCCCTCTGACAGGGATTCTAGGGTATTGGACAGATGGGGAAAAAAGATTTACACTTCTGCTACCTTGGCTATAAGGGCTTTAAATTGTCAGTTTCATTTGCTCAAATATCAGCAATATATTATGTCACTGCTTAAACAGAAAATGTTGATAAATTCTGAATGTGCAGAAAACAAAGAAATGCAGGATTTATTGCATGCAGCTGAACAAGTTGGAAAGCATACTTTGCAATGTGGCTGTTCATCGTCTTTCACTGTTGCAGTCATTACTCTTGAGTAATCCTGCTGGCAGGCTACCCACAGTCGGCCAGAATTCCAAAGTCTAGGTCCAGCATCGGTTGCTGTCGCCTCTTCCCTGACGGCAGTGTGCAGGGGTATAAAAGATGCAGCCAACGCCATTTTCTTCAGTCTTTCTTGCCGCGCAATGCCCGAAGCAAAAGCAGTTCACAAGTGCCGGTCGGCCGACTCCTGAGATTTTCAAATCTGAATTTCAGAACCGAAGTCTTCATTAAAGCTAAGTACCCTATTGGGGAAACTTTTTTCTTGCTCCAGACCGATGTCAGAAAAAGTTAGCAATTGTATTTCTTGTGGGAAGTAAATACCTCATAAGGATTTTCACTCTTACTGTATTCCTTGCCTAGGCCCTGATCACAATGTTGCCAGCTGTCGGTTTTGTGCTAGATTTAACCAATGCACTATAAAGCGTCGGTTCGATTTTGCATTTCATTACTTTGGCCGAAGATTTAATTATATAATGCCGTCGGACCATCCGACAACCGGAGTTTGCAAAAAACACAAGGACAAGGAAAAGAATAGGCATCCGAGGTCCAAAACCGATGATGAAGCCTCGGCTAGGCCAGTCGCCGATTCTCAGTGCGGTGCTTTCGCAGCCCCTGGCGCCCGCTACCTCAAAGCCACAGGCCGCTTCCGACTCCCATGTGGAGCCGACTGGGCCTCTGGAAACTCAAGGTATTGGACACTCGGAAATCATTCCCTCAGATGGGTCCGGAGCCGCTGAGCAGGCATCGGCTTCTGAGGGTGTCTTCAGACCTATACAACTATATATTAAGCCATCTTCAAAGACAAAGACTAAAGCAGCTCTAAAGACAAAGAAACAAGTACAGCATTCTCCTTCTCAGACTTCCATGCCTAAAAAACAGATGCTCAAAATGGGCGAAGACCTAATTAGTTTGATCAGGGGCTCCCACCCCCCTCCTGATAAGAGGCCTAGGCAAGAGACAGAGTATGATTCTTCTGATCAGGTTTCTATTTCCTCTGATTCCTCTTCTGAACAGGATTACTCCATGCTTCCCTATGAGGATTCTGATGCTGAAAAATCCATTCCTTCAGCCTCTCCTCCTGAGGATTATTCTTTTGGGGAAACCCTGCATACCATGAGGGAGCATTTCCACTGGGAGAGCCAAGATTATTCTGAATCTAAGAAAAGGCTCAGAGACTTTCTGCTACTTCCTCAGCACAGACCCAGACCCTTTGCTATTTCACCTGTTCTGGATATTGTAGATGATGTATTTTCAGAGTCCGGCCAGTCCCCTGACTCTTTACCCCCTGCACCTGCTAAGCCAGACGGGTACTACAGGGTCCCGGATTCTCATAAATTCCTGTATAAAAACCCCGTTGCTGACCCAGAAACTATATCCCAGGGTCCCAATGGGGTTAAAGCTTCCAATGCAAAAAACCCTGTCCCCCCGATAGGATTCTAGGGCTCTAGACAGATGGGGAAAAAAGTCTGCACTTCTGCTACCCTGGCTGTAAGGGCTTTAAATTGTCAGTTTCATATGCTTAAATATCAGCAATATTTAATGTCACTGCTTAAACAGAAATTGTTGACAAATACTGAATGTTCAGAGAACAAGGAAATGCAGGATTTATTGCATGGAGCTGAACAAGTGGGAAAGCAAACTTTGCAATGTGGTTATGATTCACTGGAGGCCTCTTGCAGGGCCGCTGTTATAGGTTCTGTTATTAGAAGGCATGCTTGGTTAAAGAAACAGAATCTGCCTGATCATGTTAAAGCAAAATTATTAGATGCAACATTACAACATGATACTTTGTTTGGTACTAAAGCAGAAGAGGTGTTGAAAAAAATGGAGGATAAAGCAAAATCCATGCAGACAGTCAAGAATTTCTTACAGGTACAGCCACCCAGGTTTAGCAGGAACTGGCCCTCTAAAAATTGGTCCTTTCCAGTGTCAGACAGAACACAAAGAGGCAGATACAGGCGTCCCAGAGGCAGATCTCAGCCCCAAGGCTCATACAGACCTAAACAATGGGGTGCTCCTACCTCCAAAAGGGGAGAAGACAAATCACAACCTTACAGGAAACAGTCCCAATGAATTTCCTCTACCAGATCCAAGCACTTTTCTTTTGGCAGCCCCCTTAGGTGGAAAACTAGCACTTTTTTCATCAATGGTTACCCAAGACAAAGGGGTCCTGAACATAGTGTCCCAAGGCTACAGGTTCCATTTTCACACCCTACCAAGGTCAAAAGGTATGCCAGTCCAGCCACAAAATCAATGGGCAGAGGCACAAAAACAAATTACAGCCCTCATGGACATGAGGGCCATTCAACAAGTACCACAACAAGAGCAGGGGCAAGGATTTTACTCCAGACTTTCTAGTACCCAGAAAAGACAAAACCTGGAGACCAATACTGGACCTGTCAATTTTAAATATGTTTCTGGACGTTCCAAAATTCAAGATGTTGACTCTACAGCAGCTACTGCCCATGCTGGGCAAGAGGGCTTGGCTCGTAACTTTGGACCTAAAAGAGGCATACCTGCATGTCCCAATCAGACAATCTTGCAGAAGATACCTCAGATTCATAGCTGGCTCAATGCATTACCAATTCTCTGCACTGCCCTTTGGGTTATCTACTGCGCCCAGGGTCTTCACAAAATGCCTGGCACTAGTAATTGCGTTTTGCATACAAAAAGGAATTCAAATATATCCCTACTTGGACGACTGCCTAATTCAAGCAGAGAACAAAGACATTCATCTGAAGCATCTGGCATTTGTAAAAAGATTACTAATTGGCCTAGGGTACACAATAAACGAAAAGAAATCAAAACTAGTGCCCTCTCAAGAGATAATATTCCTGGGTGCAAGCTTAAATACAGCTGCCCAGATGACTTATCTCACGCCAGACAAACAAAAGCAACTGACTACTTACTTCAAGAAATTGGCAACAAAAACCCACTTATCTGCAAGGAAAATCCTGCAGGCCTTAGGTTTCATGGCATCTTGCATTCTACTAATTCCATATGCCAGACTGCATATGAGGAAACTACAATGGTACCTAAAATGTGTTTGGACTCAGCATTGCCACAGCCTGGAGACAGTAATTGCACTCATTCCCTGCCTGCAACAGGAGTTTCGATGGTGGGCAGAAGCCTATCACCACAACAAGGGTCTGCCATTCAGCTTACCCACAGCCAGACAGACACCGACAACGGATGCATCAGATTATGCCTGGGGGACCCATCTGGCAGGAAAATGTATTCAGGGCACATGGCCTGCAAACCAGATGCATCTTCACATCAATCAAAAATTGATGCTAGCTGTTCAAAATGCCCTGACAGTTTTCAAGGACCTGCTTCATCCAGGACAGTTACTGATAAAGACAGACAATACTACGGTCATGTGGTACATAAACAAGCAGGGAGGTACACATTCCTACCCCCTCTGCAGACAAGCAATGACCTTATGGGACACAGCATTGGCCTTTCAAGTTCACCTGCAAGCACAATTCCTGCCAAGAAAAACAAATACTCTGGCAGACAAACTAAGCAGAAACCCCATGGATCCCCACGAATGGAAACTGGATCCACAAGTCTTCGGCATGATAATAAGGAAATGGGGATGCCCAGACATAGATCTCTTAACCTCCCCTCACAACTGCCAATTGCAGAGATTTTGCACAAGGATTTATCACAAGCAAGAATGGAAAGTGGACACCCTATCCTTCAACTGCAAAAATCTAACGGTATATGCTTTTCCCCCACTGCCTCTCCCTCCCAGGGTACTCCTAAAGGTCAGACAAGAGAAGCCAAAAATGATACTGATTGCACCAGACTGGCCATGCCAGCACTGGTACCCAGTCCTAAAGAGCTTGCCTCAAGGTCCAGCATGGATATTGCCTCAAACTTCTCACTTGCTGACCCAACAAAACAATCAGATCCTACACAGCCAACTCAGGACCTTAAATCTGGCAGCATGGCGGATAAAGTAGCCATTCAGAACACTCCTCTTTCAAAAGCTGTTATGGATGTTATCTTGGAGGCCAGGAAGCCCAGTACCAGAAAATCTTATGCAGAAAAATGAGAGAGATTCGGTGCTTGGAACCAGGAACAAGGCATTGACACGTGTGTACCAAATATCCCTCAGATTTTACAATACCTAACTGAGATGTGAACAAAGGCCTTTCTTTCTCATCAATTAAGATTCATGCCTCTGCCATTTCAGCCCATTACAATATGGAGCCACCTATCTTTTCTTATCCTTTAATAAGGCAGTACCTCAGGGGGGCCAAAAACATTAGGCCTCCAAGGAGAGCACCAATTCCGGCCTGGGACCTCAATTATGTTTTGGAAAAACTCACACTGCCTCCTTTCCAGCCAGCATCAACAGCAGATATTAAATTCTTATCCTGGAAAACAGCTCTGCTGCTAGCAATGACCTCTGCAAGGTGAGTCTTGGAGTTACAAGCACTCATGGCTGTGGAACCTTTCATCATTTTTCATCCAGACAGGGTTTCTCTGAGGACAAACCCTACATTTATGCCTAAGGTGGTGTCCAGTGTGGCCCTTAACCAAACCATTCACTTACCAACCTTTTATCCTAATCCACAGAACAAGGGTGAGAAAATTTGCATTCTTTGGACATGCACAGGCAGTTATGCTACTACTTGGACAGAACTAAAGCTTTCAGAAAGACTGAGCAACTTTTAGTGTCATATGCTGCAGGATCACAAGGAAAGGCCATCTCAAAACAGACCATTTCTAAATGCCATTGCATCCGTTTCTGCTATTTTCAACATGGCAAATCAGTGCCTAAGGGCATTAGGCCTCATTCCACCAGAGCAGCAGCCACTTCAACAGCCTTCCTCAGAGGAGTACCAACCAAAGATATCTTGGTGGCTGCAACTTGGAGTTCAGTGCACACCTTCACAAAGCACTACCACTTACCTCTTTACTCTTAAGTCCAGAACAGGCTTTGCCACTGCAGTTCTGCATGGCCTCATAGCTTCTCCTAATCCTATTTAGCCCAGCCACCCTTCCTCAGCTTTGGGATTCAACCCAAGAGTAATGAGTGCAACAGTGAATCACGATGAACATAGTACAGTTGTGTACCTACCATAAATGTAGATGTTCGAGTGTATTCACTGTTGCAGTCCAGATTATTTATTTATTTATTTATTTTATTTTACATTTGTTGACCGAGCTAGTCTAGCTGGATATATGTCCATTTTCAGTAGAGGCCCGGGGAGGAAAGCTCCACATAGAAAACTAACAGATACAGTACATTAAAATGTTAATTACAAGAATATTATGAGATGATTACATGTGTTCCAAGGTAACAAAACATAAAAAAAAAAAAAAACTTTTTTTTTTTTTTGCTATAAGAAGAGAGAGAAGGATTTAGAAGTAGGTGGAAGACACACAAAGCAAAGTGATGAGCAGGACTAAGAGAACAAAGTAGTTAAAATGGGATTGTAAGAATTAGGTGTAGGGTAGTAAGTTGTTGAGACAGTAAGATGGCCAATTCAGTTGTTCCTGGTTACAGTAAGTCAGCCTAAATGGTAGTGGATTTAAAGTAACAGAAAGGTGGATTTAAAGTAACAGAAAGAGAGAGATGCAAAAAAAAAAAAAAGATGTTGTTGGGCAAGACTAACAGAGGGAGATGATTAGTCAGGGTTAGTACAGGGACATAGCCAGTGAGTTGTAAGGTATGATTTAAGTTTATTTTTAAATAGTGAAGTTGAAGAAAGAGATGTAAGTTCAACAGGAAGTAGGTTCCAGCTTTTGCCTACAGTGTTAGTGAAGAGGGATTCTCCTGCTTTGTTAGATTTATGAGTAGAGATGAGTAATTTGTTTGCAGAGCGTATGTTTGTAAGATTTTTATATGGACAGATTAGACTTTTGAGGATTGGTGTGTTGCTTGGATGATACAGGGTTTTGTGGGTAATAGTTAGCTGGTGAAGTAGAATATGGTTCTGTAGTTCCAGCCAACCCATATGTTTCAGATTTTGGCAGTGGTGGGATCTAGCAGGAGAGCCTTTAGCAAATCTGGCAATGTTGTTGTAGGCTATTGACAGCTTGTTGAGGTTGCTTTTTGATAGGTTAGTATATATAGGAGATGCATAAAAGAGTGTTGAGATGAGATGGGTGTGGGCAATAGAAGTTCTTGCTATGGGAGTAAGGAAAGGTTTAATTCTATAGAGGGAGCCTAGTTTTCGGTTAACTGATTTTATTGTGGTGTTAATGAGTATCAAAGTTAAGGCTGTGGTCAGTTGTCACTCCCAAGAGTTTAGTGGAAGTGTCAGGGGATATAACTGTATTATTTTTAGATTTAATAGTGAAGTAACGTGGAGGTGACTTGAGTGTAGGAGTAAACAGTAGAAGTTTAGTCTTTTTAGGGTTAAGGAGGAGGCAACACTGTAAAAACCAATCTTCGACAAATTCAAAGACCTTTTGGGTGAGTGACTGTAGTTCAGATGATTCAGTAGCTGAGGAAATTAAGGTAGAGTCATCTGCGTATTGAATGGATACAGCATGTGGGATGCTAGTAGACAGATCATTTATAAAGATAAAGAATAGAAGAGGGCCCAGAATAGAACCTTGGGGTACACCAAGAGAGAAAGGAAGGTGGGAAGATAGAGTATTGTTCCAGAGTACTGCCTGTTGCCTATTGTGTAAGTAGGACTTGAACCACTGTATAGCTTGACTATCAAGTGAAAGGGACTTAAGTATATTCAGTAGAAGGTGATGGTTAACCATATCAAATGCTTTTGAAGGATCTATGAAGATAGCAGAGGACAGGGTGTTATGGTTATGGTTCTTGTTAATATGGTCAGAGAATGATAGGAGGGCTGTAGTGGTGCTGTGGTAAGGTCGAAAGCCATGTTGCGAGTTAGCTAAAAGGTTATTTTGGAGGAGATGGTCTAGCAGTTGACGATGGATGCACTTTTCCATGATTTTAGCTATGGGAGAGAGTAGGGCAATTGGACGGTAGTTAGAAAGTTCTGTTGAGTTACCACCTAGGTGTAGGGGAATTATATGCGAGATCTTCCAGATGGATGGGATGGTGCCTTCAGTTATGGTTCTATTAATTAGGATAGAGATAGGGTAAGCAATAGATTTTGCTGCTATTTGAAGATACTTTGTCTGGCCTCCACCATCCCCCCTTTACTTTGCTGGGACTTACTGCACTTCTCTATCCTATACAACCTATTTGGTGTATTTGCTTGTAGATGAATGAAATGTTATCTTTGTGCATGCATTTTTATTGGCATATTTTTCAGCCTACCAATTTGGGGGCACCTGACATCTGGGGCAAGAAAAACTGAAGAAAATGGCGTTGGCTGCATCTTTTATACCCCTGGCGCACTGACGTCGGGGAGGAGGTGACAGCAACCGACAGCGGACCTAGACTTTGGAATTCTGGCCGATTGAAAGTAGCCTGCCAGCAGGATAACCCAAGAGTAATGACTGCAACAGTGAATACACTTGAACATCTACATTTATGGTAGGTACACAACTGTACTTTTTGATTCTTTGGAGGCCTCCTGCAGAGCCGCTGTTATGGGTTCTGTCATCTGGAAGCATGCTTGATTAAAGGAACAAAGTCTGCCTGATCATGTCAAAGCAAAATTATTAGATGCCCCATTACAGCATGATACCTTGTCTGGTGTTAAAGCAGAAGAGTTGTTAAAGAAAATGGAGGGCAAAGCTAAATCTATGCAAATGGTTAAGGATTTCTTACAAGTTCAGCTTCCAAGATCCTACAAAGAATTGGTCCTTTCCAGTGTCAGACAGACCACAAAGGGGCAGATACAGACGCCCAAGAGGCAGATCCCAGCCCCAAGGTTTGTACAGGCCTAAACAATGGGGTGTTTCTACCTCCAAAAGTGGAGAAGACAAATCACAGCTATACAGGAACAGTCCCAATAACTTCGCCCTGCCTGCACCAAGCACTTATCTTCTGGCAGCATGTTTAGGGGGAAAACTAGCACTTTTTTCTCAAAATTGGCACATAATAACCCAGGACAAATGGGTCCTAGACATAGTGTCACAAGGCTACAAGTTCCACTTCCATACCCTGCCAAGGACAAACGGTTGGCCAGACCTGCCAAAATATCAATGGGCAGAGGCACAAAAGCAAGTCTCATCCCTCATGGACATGAGGGCCATTCAACAAGTACCAGAGCAAGAGCAGGGACAAGGATTTTATTCAAGACTGTTCTTGGTACCAAGAAAGGACAAGAATACTGGACCTATCTATTCTAAACACTTTTCTGGATATTCCAAAATTCAAAATGTTGAGACTGCAGCAACTTCTGCCCATGCTGGGCAAGAAGGCTTGGCTTGTGACTTTAGACCTAAAAGAGGCATACCTGATGTCCCAATCAGACAAACATGCAGAAGATATCTCAGATTCAAAGCTGGCTCAGTGCACTACCAATTCTGTGCACTGCCCTTTGGCTTATCTACTGCGCCCAGGGTCTTCACAAAGTGCCTGGCACCAGTAATTGCATTCTGCAGACAAAGAGGAATACAAATATATCCTTACTTGAACGACTGCCTCATTCGAGCAGAGAACAAGGACATTCTACTACAGCATCTGGCGTTTGTAAAGAGATTTCTAACAGGCCTAGGGTACACAGTCAATGAAAAGAAATCAAAACTTGTACCCTCTCAAGAGATAATATTCCTGGGTGCAAGCTTAAATACAACTGCCCAGATGGCTTATCTCACGCTAGACAAACAAAGGCAACTGACTACCTATTTCAACCTGTTGGCAACAAAGGCCCAGTTATCTGCAAGAAAAATTCTGCAGGCTTTGGGCTTCATGGCATCCTGCATTCTACTAATTCCATATGCGAGACTGCATATGAGTAAACTTCAATGGTACCTAAAAAGTGTTTGGACTCAACATTGCTACAGCCTGGAAACAATAATTACCCTCATTCCCTGCCTGCAATAGGAGTTTCGATGGTGGGCGAAAGCTTGTCACCAGAACAGGGGACAGCCATTCACTTTACCCCCAGCCAGGCAGACTTTAACAACAGATGCATCAGATTATGCCTGGGGGGCCCACATGGCAGGAAGATGTATTCAATGAACATGGTCCACAAACCAAATGCATCTACATATCAAGCAAAAAGAGATGCTAGCTGTTCAGAATGCCCTGACAGCCTTCAAGGACCTACTTCATCCGGGACAACTACTGATAAAGACAGACAACACCATGGTCATGTGGTATATAAACAAACAGGGAGGCACTCATTCTTACCCCCTTTGCAGACTAGCCATGACTTTGTGGGACACAGCATTGACTTACCAAGTACATCTGTAGGCACAGTTCCTGCCAGGAAAGATAAATACTCTGGCAGACGAACTAAGCAGAAATCTCATGGATCCCCACGAGTGGAAATTGGATCCACAAGTCTTCAGAATGATAACAAGGAAATGGGGATGCCAGGATATAGATCTATTTGCCTCTCCTCACAACTACCAACTAAAAAGATTCTGCACAAGGACTTATCACAGACAAGCATGGAAAGTGGACGCCCTATCTCTCAGCTGGATAAGCTTAACAGTATATGCCTTTCCTCCACTGCCTCTCCTCCCCAAGGAACTCCTAAAGGTCAGACAAGAGAAGACAAAGATGATACTGATTGCCCCAGACTGGCCCCGCCAGTACTGGTATCCAATCCTAAGGAACTTGTCTCAATGCCTGGCTTGGACCTTGCCTCAAATACCTCATCTACTTTCCCAGCAAAACAATCAGATCCTGCACAGCCAACTAAAGACCTTAAATCTGGCAGCATGGAGGATAATGTAGTCATACAAAACGCACCTCTCATTAAAGCTGTAATGGATGTCATTTTGGAGGTCA